>NC_138860.1:10031322-10326518 GCF_965194805.1 Balaenoptera borealis
GCTTCTTTCACTACTGGACTAGCCTTCCAGGCACCAGTGGGTCCTTTGGTTGACCTCCACTTCCACTACTATCATCCTTCCCTCCTCCCATTTTGTCTTGTTTACGTCTACACTCAAATTTCTGACCAAAGCTTACTAATTAACTTCTTTCGAGGTACATTTCCTGATCCCTTAGACTTGGATTTTCCTGTTGCATGCAACCACATCACCTGTATCTCAACACTCATGAAAGTTTATTGTAATTATCTTTTTAACTACAGTTTTCCCACCACGATGGTTAGCTTTATTTATTCAGAGACTGTCTTTTTCTTAGTGGCACCAGCAAGGTGCTTGGTATGTAATAGACATCTATCTATTGATTAGTGTACAAAAACTTAGGAAATTAATAAACAAGCAAGCATTTTATCTGGAGGTGATTCAATAGTTGGGGGGCACTGTTGGCAAGCACCCACTTGTGGGGCAGGACCAAGACTCAAAATAACATCAGCACATTGTGGAAGTGACACTTAAAAAATGCAAAGAAAATAGGAATACAAAATGGAGGATACAAAATTGGCGTTCCAGTAATATCAGGAAACGCCTCTAGATGCCCATGGGCTTCTCTCTACCAAGAATTCATATATCTGTCTCTTCCCCTCAAGACTTGGTTTAAAACTAACCTCATTTAAAATAAAGGCCTTATCTCAATATCCTGCTCAGAAATATTCAATCATTATATCCTTTTAGGTATAATGCAAACAATTTCACCTGTTACTTTTCTTTTTTTTTTTTTGCACTTAATCATTTGTTACTTTGCTATTTTTTTCTTAGGAAAAAATAGCAAAGTTCTAGAAATTAGAACTTAATTTAGTTCTAGAAATCAGTTCTAGAAATTTCATTTTTTAACCCAATTAGGTTGAAAGTTTCTTTTGAGCCAAACCATAGTTTCAACCTGTTTTATTTTCTTGCATTTCCTTATCGAGCTGCCTCATTCACACAGAACATTGCATTATACTTCTGTGTTTATTACCTGTTCTCTTGCCTAGACCCAGCTTCCCTTCCAATGGAGGGAATTTATCTAATGAAGGTGAATCGTAGGCACAGAATAAGCAACTATTGATGTGAAATAAAAATACGAGTCAATAAATAACATTGTACTACAATAAAAATAAAAGCAAAAAATCCAGACACAGGTATTTTAAAAAGTGTCCTGCACAACCCATTAAGACATCTTTTCCTTTATGACTATAGTTTCTTCTGTTTCATGTTATGATGTCCTCACATTTAATAAATACATTTAGGAATTAAATATTTTGTACTAACATTTTTTACTTAAGAAACTGCCAATGTATTTGTTCCTGGATTGGTCATACTATGAAGTTGAATTTATATAAGTTTTAAACATTACACTGTAGTATGATTTGGAATATTTTCTAATCTCACAGAATGACAATCAGCATAGTTTTCTCTTTAATCACATATTTTTCCATCCTAACCAATTTTCTTTCTAATATAAGGGAGTGATGATACAAACATAATGTATATAAATGATATAAATAAAACATAAATATTTAAAATATGTCAGTGTCTTAGCTGAATATAAAAATATTATTTCCATTTTTTGAAGATTTACATTCTTTGAAACCAAGTAAATTTTTTTGAAAATTTCCAAATATTGTGAAATTAGTGGTCCAAATTGAAGGAAGAATAAATACAAGTTTAAGAATTTTTTTTCTTTGCCACTCACAAGGTCTTACTGTGTGCAAAGTAAGGGCACTTTAAAATATATATTGCTTATCTAATAATTTTCTCATTTCAAATCACTTAGTCAAAATATCTGGCTCACACTTATTTTTTTTTCCTGCAGTACCTTCTGAAAATACTTAGGTACAATCCATTCAATGAGTAGCTCTTTCTATCTGAAACTAATGATTGGCTGTCATGTTTTCTAATTTGTGTTCACATATATACATTTATCAAGTCTTTTAAAGTGGCTTTTCCTCAAGTGTTCTTTATAGTTAGTTAATGGATGTTTTCAGGTAGATTCAGTAGCACTTATAGTGACTTGTGTAAAGAAAAAAAGGATTAACAGTAGGAGCTAACACAACATTGTAAAGCAACTATACTCCAACTAAAAAAAAAAAAAAGGATTAAAACTTTTTAAAAACTGTTCTGCCCCATGTAAACACTAGACGCTTGATCTCATTCATCATTTTCATCTCTCCTGTGTGGAGGCTACATGCTTTTTCATAGATACGTTTTTAGACGTGGAAACTAAGGCTCAAAGGGGTGAAATAGATCACCACAAGATTACAGGATTTGAATCTGTATCTCTAACCTTTAGGTTTTCCACTACATCACATGATTAGTGTAGAAACCAGAGAGATGGTAACACTGTAAGGGAGAGGGCATGAGGTTCACTGCGATTATTATCATCTCTCATAGAGACCCGAAATTTCAATTTTTGTGTGCAGTTTTGCCTATTAGAATAGGAAACTGAGAACCATTAGTAACATCAATTTATAGACAGGGATCATTTAGTAAATTTAGTATAGTCTAATTGTAAATTGTCTATTTGCATCAATTAAAAATTATTGTCGTGCTTGTAATTTTATAGATGAGGAAATAAAGACATAAAAAGTTGAAAAGAAACTAAATGGGATTTAATAGATATCTGGATAACGTGACCTTGTCATTGTTCTCTGTTTTAGGGGGTTTTCTAGCAAGGAAATTGGTTATAATTTTGATTCTTTACGAGAGTCAGTTTTACAACTATAATTGAATATAGAAAAATGGAGAATACTTTCATGTGAATCTCATTCTTGAATTAATTTTCCACTTAGGAAAATCATATTTTCCAACCTCCATATCAAATATATCACTTTGTCATGTGAAGCCCGCCTACTAGATAAATCTAAGCTACTTCCCACCCTCTCTTTATCTCTACTGCTGCCTGTCTGGCCTTATCCCCCAGCTTCTCGTTAGCAATATCAAAATGCTTGTGATTTCTGGAAAACGCTAGGGAGCTTTGTACATCCAGGCGACACACTGTGCCCTCAGTTTGAAATATTCTTTTTTCATTTGCTCTCTTGATAAATATTTCTTATTTTTAATGACATAACCTTTTTCATATGTGAACCACCCGGCAAATCCGTCCCTAAATCCTCAGGGTAGACCTAATTGCTCTTTCCCACTGTGCTAATAACAAACTTTAATTATTTAAATTATTAAATTGCTTATCGTGTATTTGACTGTTTTTTATCACATGTCAATCTCCCCTTCTACTCTGTGACTTCATTGTGGGAACAGGCACTCAAAAAAAAATTCATTTAATGAATCATACTAACAGTCGTATTATATTTAACGTATAACTGATGGACTATAGAGAGATACCTTGAAGACTGCAATTGGTATATAAGAGACAAATGCACTTTAGTAATTGGAATTGGAAATAATTAATGGCAAATAATTGGAAAGATAATGACTGTTGCAAATGTATATACACACTTCTTTGTCTTCAATGAGAATTTTGTCATACCCCATAATAACCTTTTTGGACACTTCAAGGAGACAGTATAATCTATTATTTGAAAAGCAGCCATAAATTTAATTATATTTTATGTAGTAAAAATTAATTAGATGGACAAATTATTAAAAAGTATGAAAGTTTTATATCCTAAAATAGTAACTGTACAATTTTTTAAAAATTATTACCATATAAATTTATTTTGGAAGGGAAGATTAGGAAAAAAAACAAAACTATTTTGTCCAAGTTGAGAATTTATTATATATTGTAACTTTGAATCCAGCTATAATTAAAAGATTACATTTCTTACTAGAAGATTTTTTATACATAATATTTGAGAATGTTATCTTAAAATAATCATTCAGTAGATGGATTCATAAAGAAGAAAAACATCTGGCTTTCAAACCAATACCACAGTAAATAGGATACCTCTAGAGTTGATTTCAAAGCCTTTTAGGGAATGAGACATTAATCAACTTGACAAATCTTATATAATACATTTTCAGTTTTCCGGAATTATTTATTGATTTTTAGATAGTGACTGGGAAATGAATGTTGAAATAGCTCCACAGGAGTTATGTTCTTTTCTCTTTCCCCCTTTGAATTTCAGGCTAAGCTTCAATTGTTTCACATGTCTGTGATGTTATACTTTACCAATATATGCTACAGTAATTAATGTCCATCTAAAACTTGAACTGTTGATACGGCAACTTTATGCCCTAGATTTTCGGAAATGTTTGCATTTCATCTATGCTGTCCTCTGTTCTCGCTAATACAATAACTTCTCATACCATGAATTTTAATTTTGGATTAGAAAATGTAGTAACTGTCACTTAGGAGGATATCAGTGTTTCAACTCTGTAGGGAAAGATGATGACTTGTGCTAGTGGTTTATGTTTGGTGCTAGTAGTTTCATATAGGTTCCTGTTTGCTGCTTATGCGTTAAAACTCTCTGCATATGTTATATTTAGTGAGGAATCAAAGAAGTTTTAAAATATATATATAGTTAAACATTAAGGGGGTGTGCAGAGATGATCATGGTTTGGTTCTGGAAATGAAGTCAAATATAAATGAGATGTTACACACATAAAACACTTTATGGGGTCTATTCTTGGAGTCATTGCAGGTTTCTCTCTAAAGCCCTTTCTACATACTTGCCCCTCAGCCCCAGCTAGTGATCTAATCTTTATATCAGAATGGCTCCCCTTTGATAGTTTAATAAGGGAAGACCTCTGCCCGGAGAAGGTACTTAGCCAGAGGGGCTAAGAGGGCCCTGCCCCCTCTGCTGGTTTCCCTGGTAACCGATGAGCCCAGCTGATGGCAATTCCCCCTATAAATGGGAACCTCCCTATTCCCCGCCCCCCGCCCCCCCCCACCCCCACTCCCCTGCGACGTCGGCCGCCACGTCCTGCCCGTCGTCCACAACACATGGTGAGGTGTCGCTCCAGGACCGTGCTTCAGACATTTAAGCTCCGCCATCCATTAAACTATTGATGACTCTTTCGCTGACTCCGGGCTCTTTCTTCGGTCTTGAAGCTGGGCAAGTGCAGGCCTCGTAGGCCAGCGGGGTGCAGCCCAACACCCATCAACGAAATAAAGGTAAGCAAACCCCTCTTTTGGAAGGGAAGACATCATTGTATGCTGTTTGTGGGTCTCCAAAGTAGTAAATATAAAGAATTTACACTGTTGGTTAGTCGTTGTTTTTTCCCTCACATACATACCTTTTTGATTTTAAAATTTTTATTCCAAATTGACGTCCGTGGTTTACAAAAGGGAAAATGAAAGTGACTTTGAAATCCAGCAGCACATTTAAGTAGGATTTCTGTAGAGCTGTTAATTTTTGACATATTAGACTGTTTTTAAGAGGCTGCGTGTTGTGCTCAGAAAACAGAAACCTTTAGGCACATAGAAGGTGCTTAAAAATATTTGCTGAATCAGTGCCAGAGGATCACGGTAAGGAACTTCGTTTCGAATTTGCCAACATTTTCTGTTTGAATACATAGTGACAATTTAATTTCCCTGGAGATGGACTTCGCGCCTTTCAACTGGGAGCAGATTTGTTAGCAGATACATATTCACTACTGTGGAATATTTCACTCACCTCTTTAGGGGCTTCAGCGTCAATGAATTCAGAATAAATCATCTTGGCTTTGGAAGCAATTTTTCCTGCACTTTCTGTTTTCTTAAAGTCTTCACAGGCAAGCCAGAACTCAGCGTTTTCTTCACTGAACTCTGATTTTAGGAACGTTCGAAAAGCATCTAGACCAGCTGTAAGATATATGAGAAAAAATTTGTATATCACACAGTGCAGTCGTATGACCAAAACAAGTACGTTGTGTAGGGTGAGCATTTGAGGATTCAGTGGCAAATATTTATCATCCCTCTAAATATAACATGTATATATTTTAGTTTTTAACTTTAGAAAACTTTATTTTGGATCAGTAGTCATAAACATAAAATATTTAAATCTGCATTTCTACAATTAGCTTTTTTTTTTTTTTTTTTTTATGACTGTGTTGGGTCTTTGTTTCTGTGCGAGGGCTCTCTCCGGTTGCGGCAAATGGGGGCCACTCTTCATCGCGGTGCGCGGGCCTCTCACTATCGTGGCCTCTCTTGTTGCGGAGCACGGGCTCCAGATGCGCAGGCTCAGTAGTTGTGGCTCACGGGCCCAGCTGCTCCGCGGCATGTGGGATCTTCCCAGACCAGGGCTCGAACCCGTGTCCCCTGCATTGGCAGGCAGATTCTCAACCACTGTGCCACCAGGGAAGCCCTACAATTAGCATTTTTAAATTGAATAATAACAGGTAGTGCTTGAAGTCTGGGATTCCCATAGGTCCCACCTCTTCCCATTATCTTATTTTCAGCCAAATTTACACATTTATTATTCCTTGCATTCATAAATAAAGTTTGTGACTACCTGTTTAGACTCTTCCTTTCTCTAGTTTCCACAGTAAAATGTACCCCGAAGTCTTCTTTGGCACACCTAGAGCTTCTTTGGGAAGGTAATGCTTCTAATAAATCCTTTAAGGCCGAGGATGGTTAAGAGTGGGCCTCTACAGAGGTAGCAGGTTAGAAAGATTACTGTCAAATTCCCAGAGTTGCCTGAACTAAGCCAGTCCTTTCAGTTCGTGTTACTCAGTTTCAGTTGGCACCTTCTGATGGCAGTGTCTGATCATAAGTGAGACTGTGTTTCTCCGAGGAGGAAACACCCTTTGGCGCATTTGTGGCTCAGAGGAATTTGCCTTCCTATGCGTTGGTGGGTTTCTCCTCCACCTGCCATGGGGGCCCCCGTGCCTGCGCTCAAAGCCGCTCCTCCCTGACTGCGTGCTGAAGGGCTGACCCTTCAGGTCGCAAAGCAGGGAGAAATAAATTGATGGAGAATCGGGGGAAAGGAAAAATTGACCAGCATAAAAGAAAATATCAGAGAAAACTGTATGGAAAAGGGGCCTAAGTTAGCTGTTCGTAGGTTGCTGCAGGTTGGAAGGAAAGTGAAGGTTAGTGAGAGAAAATAGAAAAGGGCTTCATGGAGCAAGATTAAAGTGTCTAAAAACACTATTAAAAATAGATTTAACAAGTTTTTAATTATTTGAAATAGAGTTGAAGTAACAGGTCACTGCAAAGGGTCGTCAGGTACCAATGAGAATTCTCAGTAGAAATATTGGAGAGTGTGGATGTTGTTAATATGTGAGCACTATAAAAAATTCAATTAACTGCACATTTCTTGCATTTAGAAATACATCTGAGAAGCTTCTGAGATTCTGTGACACATATTTGGGTTATAAAAACCCTCTTAGTAACACAGTTAAAATTTTCCATGAGGTCCAAACAATGGTGAATTTGACAGGTCTAAGCAGATTTTAGACTACGATCTATTTTATATAGGAGATTGAGCAATAATACTAAAAGAATATTGTAGATTCATGCCTGGCACTATTTTATTTGTGTGTCATTAAGGCATATGGAGCTTTTCCCCAATGAGGGTTATCTAAATGCATCCCAGAGACAGGAAGTTAGAGATCAAGAAACTATTGTTATTTTCTTCCCTCCTGCTATTTTAATGAAGGGCTACATCAAACTAACAACCATTTCCTTCTTTTCTCCTCCTATTGGTCTGTTTGGACACAAGGGAACAGAATAAACAACTAAAACTGGGGCTAGTTATCTCTGTCTTGGACACACTATTGTTGAACTACTCGTCTACTCTATACATACAATTTGAATGTTCATAGGATGTCGAGTGACTTTGGAATAATATGGTACATACAATCACTATCATGTCATCTGAGGACTCTCTACAGGAGGGAATGGCTACTGCTTAGGCACAACAGGGGCTGATGGGTAGAACAGGTCAGCAATAGGTGGCGGAAGCCACACTAATACATGCGAGACATATCCTCAGGTCACAAGACAAGGAGGTCATATGGTAAGTCGTTTAACCGTTTAAAGCATGAAAAAGCATGGGAGCTATTTCTCTGGTTTCATAAAAAGCAAAAACCAAACAGCTTTGCAGATGAATCTATGACTTTTCTGCTTTATGTGGGCATGAGGTACAAAATCCCCGGAGGTTTGCAGGTGGAAGCATTTGCCTTCATCTAACACCTTCCATGTCTCTGTTCTGCGGTGCCGTCCCAGCCAACTCTCCACCTGCAGAGATACCTTCCTGAGGCTCTTAGCAAACCTGATCTGTCCCGCTGGTTACGTATTTAAGGAAAAAAGAGACACGCCATTCGGAGCTTAGAAAAATGCAATTCCATATCCCTGACATCTTTGATATATGTCCTTAGTTGGATTCTAGGTGTATTGTGGATTTTTTTATGTCTATGCTTTGGGAATTAGTTATTTGAGAATCACAAAATGAAAGTGTAATTTCATCTATTTCAGTCTAATTGTGTATATAAATAAACAGCCATGAAGAATTTATTCAGCTTTACCACGTTTTAAACTTTTCTAATATTCTGATATTTACTTTATAAATTTAAACTGGAAGTGCCATTTGATTAGAACAAACAATACTGCATTTCAGACATTTTCTATGTATGTCTCTATAATGTCATTTCTATCCCATATGAAACAGAAATACTGCAAAGCAGGATTATGTATAACAAAAGCAGAATTCTACATATCTTTGTAAATGACTATTTTGTATTAAATTCTTGGATGTTTTATTTATAATTGACCAAAATTACCTTATTAAGCCATCATATTAATTACAAATATATATCCAAAATGTACATATTAATATATACACACACATTTAAATATGTTTTTGTATTCACTAAAGTAAGAACTCAATGGAAATAAATATTGATACTTAAAAAACTTTATTTTAGCCTGCAGGACATAAAAAACAAGTGATTTATTTAAATTTTCAACTCTTCAATAGTCTGTATGTGTCTTTCAATTTGTAACAAAGGTAGTCATGATATACATCAAATGATAATGAGTCTAAGAAAATGACAACTTTATCACTTCCTATTTGGGATTTTCTTTTTGTTTTAACGTTTGGAATTTCTATCATCTTGTCTTATTTTGGACCCAACCTAATTCTGTTTAAACTTTGGGCCTGTATAAATTTGTGTGACTTTTGGGAATCTCATTCTTCAAATATTGATCAAACTCATACTGTGTAACATGACTACAACTTTCAGAATTTAATGATTTTATTTTAATCATGGTATTTTTAAACCTATTATTAGTTGGATCTTACCTTGGTTGGTTAAAAGTGTGTCCATATTTTCAGACCACACTGTTGTTTCTGTAGTTGGTGACCTGTGGAAACAGCATCTACCCTTGACAATAGCATTGTGATCTTTTCTTCTATAACCTATAGTAATATTTGAGTTATGTGTATTTGTTGAATTATATCATTTAAATGAGCTTTGCTTCATGAATTAAACTGCAAAAGGTCAACAAGAATTATATAATGTTTTCCACAGTAGAGAGCAATAGCAAAGCAAAGTGGGATGTAATTTGACATCAGCAAATTATTAATCTAGCCAACAGTGTTAATAGTACTTACAAATTCTTGAATTATAATAAAGGCACGAGAGATTGCTCATTGTTCTACATAGCCTTGTGAATTTCTTCTCAGCTATATTAATTGTTAATTTATATGGCATTACACTAGTCTATTCCTGAAGAGTTATAATGATAGCAATAATGATGAATGAACTATTTTCTAAGTTTTCACAGTATACAAAATTGTCCATTTCATAATTATGCATCTTAAAAAAGTTTTTTTAAAGTTTTGATTAAGGATTTCTAACATGTGATGATTTTAAAAATGTTTATTTATAGTATTGTAAGAAGTCTTTACCCTACTCTGAGACAGCCTTTATTTCTCTTTAGACTGGTATGCTTCCAGTTCTGGGTTGATTTATTTAAATCTAGGAATCAGCCAGGACAGAGTAATATCTTTTCCAAAGCAGTCAAAAAATTTATTGACTTAAGTCTTCTAAAGAAGGTATACTTTTGGGGATGTGCTGTAGGCATAATAAATCAGACTTGAGATATAAACTTTCTGAGATGTAAAGATATCATGCATTAGTCCCCTTAATAAACAAAGATCCTGATGAAATAAGCCCCCATCCATAGAAAGCATCAGCTACCCAGAAGAAAAAATTTGGATAATGTAGCTGTGATGTGCAAATGACTTCGTTATGGAAAGGAATGGTCTAATTGAAGGTTTCTATTAAAATGATTGATAATAAAATAGAGTCTCCCACCCAGTCATTCTTATAAACTTTTACATTTGCATATCAAGGTGACTAATCTTAAATATGCTAGTGTGGCTCGATCTCTAAGCTTTTTTATTCTATTACTTTGTGTGATTTGCTGCAGTTTTCATCATTTGTGTTAGGAGTGACTCTGCTCCCTTCTGCTATTGCAGTTTTAGTTATATTTTCAGATAGTAATGTCTGTCCTTGTAGAGGCTACATGGGGAGGCTATGTTGACAGGGAACTCATCTTGCTATCTCCCGTTACTTTTATTTCCTATCTCCCATTTCTTTTACTTTCTTCCCCAATAGCAGGCAGCTGATTTTCCTGTCTCCCTTGATCTACTAAATCTTGGGGACACAAGGTTTCCTGTGAAGCCATTTTGAAATGGTGTTTTTTTTCATTCAAATGGACATTTTAAAAGATTTAGGTTGCATTTCCGTCTTTCATAAATGCAGAATGGGACCCGACATAAGATCTAATTTTCTGTAGAAGAGCTTGTGTGCACTATGAAAACTGTTACTGTAAAATGCTTACATTATATTTCATATGAGTCAAATATTAGGTCTTCTGTCAAATATTAGGAATTCTATCAAATAGTGCTAAAATTATATGATTGCTTAAAATGCACATGTTTAAAATGTTGTGTGTATTTGTAGATTGAAATTTGGTGGTTAGCATGGTACTCAAATTTCTACTTGGTACCTGTGGAATGTATGTTAATGAAGAGGGCAGAGAGTTTTGATCCCTAGTCTGGCCACACAGTACACCCATTTTGAATAAGGAACAGCCATCAAAGAAAAACCCTGAGAAATAGAATCTAGGCAGAATCATTCAAGAATGAACATGTACTCCCCCATTTGTATGTAAGTTGTCTGATGACAGGAAAATATGTTATTATCCAGCACCAAGAACAGTGTGTCTGGTTCAAGAATTATTTGTTGGACATGTAAATAAATAATGACTGAATGGCCAAACCCGAAATAGTGGCAGGCATTAAAGCCTTCAATGGAAGCAGTGCAGTGGCTTTCAAGATGCTGGTAGATGACCGTGATAAGAAGGTTACTAAAGGTGTAGTTGAATTGTGTTAACTTCAAAGTGTGTTTTGGGTGGGGAAAGAGGAGAAATGACGCAAAAGCATCACTAGGCAGCGACAGACCAGGGACCTCACTCTCAGCCCTGAGCGTGTGAAATTGGAGGAAATGGACAACATCCATTCTGAAGGCATCAAAGCAAACCATGTCCTTCAGGGAGAGCCAGAGTTTGCTTAAGCCAAAAGCAAAAGGAATATTCAGTGAAGGACTTGTTGGATGTAAAGGAGTCTTTTTGAAATGGAAGTGTTCAAATGAGTGGTAGCTATTCTTAGTGTCATCATTAATGTAGGGACGCAGTAAAAACAGAAAAAAGAGAGCAAAGTCTGGGAGATGGTGTAGAACCAAGGACAAAAGAAAATTCCTAATGTTTTGAATTAGGGAGATATACTAAAATATTATAGATATTCTATAGATATAGAATATCAGTGGAGATACTAGGATTTCTAGTAATATTTAAGGTCCACCAAATACATTGTTGTAAAGGAAAAAGTTGTCCTTCAACCCTCTGAAGAAATACCCCTGCTGGTGTGTGATAATGCCTGGAATGCCCTCAGCTCACTGTTTTCTAATAGATTTCAAATTTGACTTGAGAGGTTCAATTTTGACTACCTGATATGATGGAAGGGTTGGTTGTAAGGCAGTATTCATTTTTCAGAAGTTAGGTGAAATGCAACTATTTTAAGAAACAGTATTAATTTGCTGTTCAAATTTTTAAATTTGAGGTTGATTGTAATTCTTTGGAAGAGTAATTTCTATATATGAATAAACCAAAAGACAATTTTTATAATAGCACTAAAATGAAAAGCAATGTACTGAATGTTTACAATCTATACCACATTGTGCTAATCATGTCACATACTTTACCTCATTTAATCTTCAAAATGACAGTCTGTTTTAATCCCATGTTACCAATGAGTAAGAAGACACAGATGTTAATAACTGGTGTAATATCACACATATATTAATAGGCAGTTAGAGTTCAAACACAGGTGTATCTGCTTGTAACCCAAACTCTTTTTACAATTCTTCCTGGAATGGATGAGTCAATATACATATGCTTATACTTTGTTCATGTTTTGGAACATCTGTAATAAATGTTTCAAATAAATTTTAGGGTGTTTTTCCTGTAATAGAGTTTATTACACACCACACAAATATTTCCTCTAAATAACAGTTAAATTGTAGTAATTTCTACTCAATAGAAAGTTTTCAGAAGACAGTGATTCTTCAATTTTGTACATTATCAAACGAAAATAGGACATTTCTTATGTTAGATGTGACTGACAAATAGGTTTAAAATTTTTAGAAACGCAACTATATAAATGTTAAGAAAAATGTATTGAATTAAAATTGGGGGATAGAGGGGGTGGCTGATTTAAAAATGGACTGACTGGGTTGAATTTACTTGACAAGTGCTACCTTAAATAAATGGACAGTGTACTTCTCCCTCCCTCCTCTCTCTCTCTCTCACTTTTCTTTTTTTCCCTTTTATTTGGATTTTAGTTGGAACTTTATAAAGATTTTGTCTGGCTCTTCTCCATTGTGTGTTCGCATATATTTCCTCTTAAATTGTGGTGCATAGTCGGGGTAATTTTTGTGTGTGTGTATGACTTGACTTGCCATGAAAATTCACTTGTGTATCTGGAGCCAAAATCACACTTAGTGTTTCATGGGGCTTTGGCTGATTTCCTTCATTAAACGAGTGCCATCAAGGCCAGCAGTCCCCATATTATGTGTCCGGAGAAGAGCCGGGCCAGATGGGAACTGCGTGAAAGCTACCAGTTGTCTTGCTAATTGTGCCCGCTAGAACCAGTTGTATTGCATTTAAAAATGTGGGCTCTGACAACTGAGCTCTCCACACTCAATTAGCGGTTTGCTGGAGAGTGAGAGATTCACGCAAGGAGCCTGCGTGCTCCAGGAAGTGACAGCTGCTGCCTTACCCAGCAGTTAATATCTATGTTCAAATTTCTCAATCCATGTTGCAACAACGAATAGTTTTTGCAAGGATCATATATACCTTATGTCTTTAACCTGAACATTTAATAATTTGGGAAAGCTTCACATAAAGGGAGCTCAGTGGGTTTTCTCCACTTTGTAGCCTTTCTTTATCTTAGCAAGTATAAAGAATTAACTGTACAGGCAAGCCATGCATTGTGGACAGATTTTAGAAAAGAAGAAATCAGTGGAGAAAGGAGAAAAAAATCAGGAGGAAAGACAACAATTAGCATATTTATCATAAATGAAGGAAACAAAACATTGAGACTAATGAAGACTCAAGTGTTTTCATTTGTACATCTTCTGAGACAAAAATAGCTTTAAACAGCAACTCACTTCACTGGCATTTTTTGTTCCACTCTCTGTCTGTCACAGATGATGCTGAATTTCTCTTTCTGACTGATCTTCAAGCTGAAGGGAATGTGACAGCAGGAACATTACAATTAGTATGCAAATACCTATCCCCTGGGTTACAAATTGGCATTCTTTAAATCATGCTATTCTCAGCTTTTTTCATTTTGCTGTTAACTTTTCACTGGTCAGAACACTTAAACTTGTAAGTAACAAATAACTCTTGGAATAAGTGTGACATTTCCTCAAGTCTGTGGCATAACTGAAATAAATTCCATTTGAAAGTTTGTTTTCTAAAGTTCGTATACATCTGTTTACAAGACAACTATTGTTCACATGAGGTTAAATCAACTCAGGAAAAAGCATATAGATATAATTCAATATTCACCTTTAGGTCTTTAGTCTGTCTAAAAGGTCATTTTCCTTTGTTCTTTGATTTTCAGAAAGTCTGAGGAAGACTTTCTTTTTTAGTACTCTTATTTTAAGTATATATGTTTAAGGATTTTTACAGCTTTATTCATGGACTAAAATACTCTAACACAAGGCATCACACTTTTTAAAAAATTGTGGATTTATTATAGTTTAGTAACATGCATTTCTCAATTTATTTTAACCATGCATTTTGTGCCAATATTTCTTTATACAGTGCTGATGCTTGAGATAATGATACTTAAATATGTTTATCAAGATAAAGGACTTATATTGGTATTTTTATTTGTAGTAAAAGTTTTGTACATGCTTCATCAAGCTTTTTTGTCAATATGACAGAGTTCTTCGGTAGCAAAATTCTACCAGTGTATATTTATGACCCTTAATGTAAATTAAACACTCCTGAAAGACTGACGATTTTCAGGGTAGAAGAAATAAAGGAGTCAGGGACTTCCCTGGTGGTCCAGTGGTTAAGACTTCACTTTCCAGTGCAGGGGGTGCGGGTTCGATCCCTGGTCTGGGAGTTAAGATCCCACATGCCTCACGGCCAAAAAACCGAAACATAAAACGAAGCAATATTGTAACAAATTCAATAAAGACTTTAAAAAAATAAAAGGTCCACATCAAAATATCTTATAAAAAAAAGTCAGAAGACCACAGAAAAGCTGCTTGTCCCTGAGTTAGCATGGAAGCGTCCCCATTTCGTTGATCTACAGAAATGCCAGAGGGCATGTCCTAGGCAAGTGGCCCTGGACTAATGAGACTGATCGAAGCAGAAGAGATGGCCTAAAAAGTCAGTATCATTAAGAAGGGATGCCATCAGTTAGTTCCATTTATTTGGTTAATTCAAGCACCATTAAGTAGTGTTCTTATGATATGCAAAAACAGAATCATTAAACATATTTAGAATTGTTGTTTTGCTGATGGGGAATAATGAAGTACTAACTTTATAATATATGCTTGAACACAGTACATTTTGAAAAATAAACTGTCCAAATTTAAAGACCCTCATGGTAAAAAACATGCTAAGTCTGTAAGAAATATGAGTCAGGAGTAGAATGATTTTACATTTAAACTTAAAAAAATTGACATTTCTATTTTGAGTTCAATGCAGTTGCAAGTATACTCTTTCTCATAAGTCCTTCCACACGTACAATTGTTATTTAATGTGTCCTTCCCGTTCCTCTCAAGCTTCTTTTAATTGTTCAGGAAGAACAAAATTGAATTTTATTTACCAACCTGAAAGTTCAGAATAAATGAGCAGGTGAGTAAATAAATTGTCTTCTTAGGTAAATGATTCTTGATTATGTTCCATACCTCTTGACAAAAGATTGCCATGTATAGGTATTGCTAGGACATCTAATTATCACCAGCTCTTGGTTTCAGGGGATTCAGGCTCTGTTATCAGAGCTCATGCCTAGTGTAATAGGCTGAATGATGGCCCCCAAAGAGGTCCATGTCCTAATGCCTGGAACCTGTGAGTATGTGACCCTACATGGCAAAAGGAGGTCAATGATTCTAGATTAGCCAGGTGGGCCTAGGGTGATTACAAGAGTCCTTACAAGAGAGGGGCAGGAGGGTTCAAACCAGTCATAAAATATGTGAGGACAGAAGCAAGAGATTGGTGTGATGTGAGGAGGGGGCAAGAGCCAAAGAATACAGGTAGCCTCTAGGAGCTGAAAAAGGCAGTGAAACAGATTTTCCTCTCAGAGCCTCCAGAAGCAACCAGCTCTGCCAACACTTTGATTTTAGTCCAGGAAAACTGATTTTGGGTTTCTGACCTCCTGGACTCTAAGATAACAAATTTGTATTGTTCTAAACCTCTCAATTTGTGGTCGTTTGTTACAGAAGCAATAGGAAACTAACGTATCCAAGGAACTCTGTCTTTAAAACACTGCTTAAAAGAAGGTAGGAATGGAATAAAATAGGCATACATTTTGAGGCCAGAACAGTGACTTCATATCTAAGTGTGGTTCCTTCCTGCTGAACAGTAATCTTGATGTCTCTGAGCTTCTTTGCTACTGAAATGGAGATAGTACCTTTATCACAGGTTACTGTGTGAGACTAAAATGAAAATATACTAAGCCAAGGAGTCTTACATATGGTATTTGTACATGTTCGTTTCATATCCTTTGCCCTTATTTGACATTCACAGAACTATAGTTAAGATGCAGTATGGGACTCTTAGGGCAATACTACCATCATGCAATCAATGGGGGTTTCTGTGTAAGGAGATGAGATTTATTCTACAAATTTGAGTGTTTACATTGTATAATAAATTGTATAAGGTGTACAAAATGATGTGCATGATAAAACTTTATTCAGACAGTATGAAACTGATTTTGGAAAATTAACATGATGAGTGTGTGTGGAATGAATTGATAGAATGTGAGGATAAAGGCAGGTGGGCGAGTTAGAAGTATAGCATAGTGGTCTACGAATGAGATGCCAAGGGTTTGGACAAGGGCGATGGTAGAGGGATGGAAAAGTGAGCATCAGTAATGTGGTGCCTGTGAAGAAGGGACGGGACAGAGCGGGTCAAAGGACCAGATTTCAAACCCAATGCCCGAAAGAATGGTCTTCCCACGTGTGATCACGGTAATAACAAAAGAAAAGCAAGTTTGGGGAAGTCAGTAGGATAAGAAAGTTTAGGGGTACACAGTATGTTGACACAGTTTTGATTAACTTTCCTGTCAATTGGAGGTCACAGCATTTTGACAGCATACCCCAAGACAACACAGAGCATTTACATCTGTATGAAGCCTCTCTATTAACTTAAGAAAACTATTGCTGTCTACCCTTCACTACTAAAGGTAGGAGAAAAATAATTAAATAAGAATTTAATTCTAGTACTTGCATAATTTAAGTGAAAGAATAACATTTTATTTTGGTGCAAGTTCTAGACGATGTTTATATTTTTAAAAAATATGCTGAATTGATTGTGTGACATCCAAGTGAGGATGTCATGAAGTATTGGGGGAAAAAACAATAACAGTTGAAATAATTGAACACTTGAAATGTATCAGAAACTTCCCAAGTGTTCCTTCTCTGGTCATAGTTCTGTGAGGTAGACAAGAATTTCATCCTCATTTTGCACATGAGGAAACTGAGACTCAGGTTAAGTAACCTGATCAAGGTTGCATATCTAGAAAGTGATATGGATGGAGCGAGCTTGAATAGTGGGACTTGATATCTGAGAAGCGGTGACAGTTAAACATGTAACATTTCGTTTAACAAGGGAAACAGCACAGAAAAACAGAGCAGAGAACCGAGGGCTTAACTGTTTATTTAGTCAATAAATATTTAAGTACGTTTGTAACTCTGTATGTAGAGCAACGCTTACATGAACGGGGGAAGAGGACACAGCACAGTAAGTCAGAGAAAGACTAAGGACACAGAGTGGTATGGAATTTCCTTTAAGAACGCTGTTCACAGCATGTTGGGGCGAAACAAGGATGATCAAGAATGTCAGGAGGTCGAGAAGAATGAGGGGAAATAAAATACCGGAATTTGCCAAGGTGGTCACTGGAAGAACAAACAAGACCATCAAGCTTGAGGTTCATGAGTGAGGCACTGATTACGGGTCCATATTATGTCCCTATTCAAATTCTAAGGGGAAAAGAAGGATCATGATTTTTATTATTATTTTTACAATTGTCTTTCTAGATTGAAATAACAGGCTTATAAAAGCAGTTTATTTGGGGGCTTAATAATTTAACATTTGTTTCTTTTTGTAAATAAAAGAGAAGAGAAAATTACATATTTCAATTCTGCTTTGCTTCAAATCGCTGCTATATGAGGTGCAATTTATAAAGCAATGAGCCTGAGCTTTGTATGCTTCATAAATTATTTCTGAGAACATTCTAAAGGAGATGTTTGAAATGTGTTGCTCAGTGGCAGCACCACTGAAATGTGTCTGATCTCCCATAGTGGCTGCTTCGAAATGTAACGTTCGTTTGGATGTTTAGTTCTTAGTATGCTTGTTGACAAATCAGTCACATTACTTGCTAGTCACATCTCATGATTGTATGTCCTAAGTGTACTTTTTGTTATCTTAGAATACCAAGTCACTGAGATAGTCAAAGAAACATCTGCCTCGATAAAGTGAAATATTTAGAAGTTTACAAGCTTTTGAAGCAAGCGAAATGGTCTTTTATGTTTTAAAAGTTAAATACCATTTTATATTTTAATGGATTCATATACCTAAATTAATTACTTAGAATTAAATTTGAATATATAATAGAAATGAGTAAAGCTAAATGTATTCTCCAAATCGAAAGATCAGCTCTTTTTTCTTTGGTAAAAAGTATTGACTGCCACATTATAATCTCATAGTCTTCATAATATCTGTTATTAATTGATTCCTTGTGAGTTTTCTTTAGCTGACAACACAGAGAAAAGTAACCATTGAAATGACTTTTTTACCTTCGTGTTTCAAATTTCTGTGTTGGCATCTTGTACACACAACATCTGACTTTTCCAATGAGCTAAACTTCCCTTTGCTCACTATCTGATAGAGTTTAGTATTCAATACAAAAATAGGTAGGACAGGATAGCAGTCATGGGAGATATTAATAAAACTAAGCATTATAGTTTTTAAAAGAATATTTCAACTGGAATCTACGTACATCTTTGGCTAAAAATATTTTGTTCATTTTTTGTGGCCTAACAAAATATTCAAGACATTTTAGTAGGGAGTACCACAGCCTGGTTAGCGGAATTTTGACATAATGAGAAGAATAATTCTCTGTACGTTGTAATTTTAAAATATACAATAGAAAGAAGTTACTAAGGTGCTCCTTGTATTTGAGGGCACTAATTTCTAAAAAGAAAGGATGAAACACAAATTTGAGCTATGTATGTCTAAACTGAAACTCTGTTACATCCAAATACATTTCAAGCATAGCATACAATATCCTGTACTATTTTATAAGACAGTGGTTTCATTTCTTTTATAATATATTACTAGAATCAATTATCTAAGCCATGATATAAATTAAAGTTTATTTAATTCTCTTATTTCAGCCAGATTCAAATTCCTACTAGGGATGACTTGACCCATCCTACTTATCAGTTATCCAGAAAAAAAAAGGAAAACGGCAAATAAAATTCTCACCAAGCCAATCAACTTTCTTCCTCAATACATAAAAAGATTATTTTTATTTTTTTTCTTAATCACATATTTCCCCTTGCAAAATAATTTGCCTTCACGAATACTCTATGTGTGTGTGTGTATATACATATATATATGCGTATATATCCATATATATTTTAACTTTTAAATGTTAAAAAAAAGTTTCCTTTCCTAGAATGGAAAATTTCCTTTCCTAGAATGGAGAAGGAAAAAAAGACAATGAAAAGCTATTCACTCTTTGTGGCAAATATTAGTAAAATATCTGACTAAGTACTTCATGATATTCAACCATTTAATTTTTTGACAGGCTGAATGTGTTGCTCTTAATTTGCAGATTACTGCTGGAAGAACTCTCTTTTCACTATTATAAAGTAGGCAGGAAGTCATCAAATATGTGCACTGCTGGGAATCAGACAGTAGCAATGTCTTCCATTGAATTTATCACTTTGACTACTTGAGCCTTTTAATCTTCTGATCATTGGTGCTTAGGCTTTACTTACAGGAAATGTAAGGCTACAGGAAATTCAGAAATGTCATATGTACATTAATTTTCAATCAATTGATTTTTAGACAGTATGCTTTACACAAAAGGATATTATACGGAGTTGTTAACCTAGATGATATTACAATGAGTATACTTTCCAGAGCACTGGTTTCCCTTTGCTTATCCAGTAAGTCCAGAATCCTTAGCATGGCAGTATGTAAACCATTTCTCTAAAACACAGATTTTTTTTCCCCTCAGGCAAACTGATTTCCTGTATTCCCTGAGGGTGCCTCTGCAGTCTATCCATTCTATGCTTCGTGGAATTTTTTTCTGCTTGGAATTCTCTATCCATTTTTTGTCTTCTGAAATATCACTAAAGCATAGCTTAAAATTTGCCTTTACGTAGAAGCCTTTGGTATTCTCCAAAGAACCATCCTATCATTCACCTTCAGTTGGTAGCACTGTGACGCTACTAGTGTCCTGTTTCCTACTTGTCACATTCTGTGTCTCAGTCTTATTTTCTTGTCTGAGGCAGAGATAAAGTTTTGTACATCTCACAGAACATGGCATAGTACCTTGCCCTCTAAGAATGCTCCCTGAATATTTGTAAAAAGAATGAAGTGAGATGGATATGGTAGGAAACCATGTGTAAATCTAAGGGACATACTGAAAATATTAAAGAACCCACAAATAACAATGAGGAGGCAGTTAATAAATAAAATAATTAATGATAGTGATTGCCATTAGTAAGCCTCTACTGTATGCCAGATAGTGTATATAGCTTTACACAGGGTGTTCAAGTTCATTCTTAAACAAGTTCTAAGATTCTCATTCTATGTGTGAGAAAACAAGCTAAAAATTCAGTTCTTTCTTTCCAAAAGTCATTTGATTTAAACAATGGGGTAAGGACCTAAACATGGGCTTAAGTGATTCCAAAACCTATGTTCTTTCCTTGCATGTAATTTAAAATCTCAAATTATATTCACCCTTTGCTGTGAAAGTATTTGTCGTAAGTTTAAAGGAACAAAAGTATCAAGCATTATTCTGATGACCTATGATATTACTATTTAATGGAAGTTGTGTCTGTGGGAATTATACAATGAGCAGTTTTGTTCAGGATCATATCTGAATACTCTTATTTGTAGGCCCAGATATGGTAATAAATATATATTTGGAAGAGTATATGAAATACAACTTTAAAATAAGAGTTATGCAGACTTATTAGGCAGGCTTTCAAGTTTTGCAATGACATAAGTGGAGTAGTGATTAAGATTTATTTTAAAAGAAGCACTAACCTAGCATCAACTCAAACTTGGTGGGACAAGGGAAAGGAAGTGAAGGGGGTGGATATAGAGCACGTATTCTTTTACAATTTTAAGAGTATGATTTCACACATTTAATGCCTTGGTTACATGGGGTCTCTTAGTAAACTAAACACACACACCCACAAGTAACATATTATCTCGTGTCTGTTCCGAATTTTGCAACTCATTCTTTATTCCAACATCTCCTCCCTTGTCAGCATTTCCCTGATTTTTTTTTGGTGGGGTCAGTCCTAAGTTTCCTACATATATTCCAGCATAAATTAGACATCACTTGTTCTCTTTATTTGATAAAGTTTCTAAATTAGAAAAAAACAAATGTTAGGTGACCTTTCATGATACGATCATACAAGTAGGTTATACTCATTGTTCTATGAAAAAATGTCGGTTTTTCCCAACATTCAATTCGAAAACTAAAATGGGAGACTGTTGGTAGAAATCACTTCATAAATTGTGTTTTATCTGGACCTCAAAACCATACAATCACTATTGATTATCTGCGCTTTAAAGATTATAAACTGAAGCTCAGAACATACATTAATATTTTTACTTATGACTACACAAGTAGTAAATTTCTTAAATTAATAACGGCTGGATCTTGGATTGAAGCTCAGATGTCTCTAAATCTAAATATGTCTTCTGCTACACTTCTGATGAGCAGTTCTCTGTTTTAAAATAGAGCCTAGATTAGCAAAGGGCATGCAGACCCAAAGACAATGCTATATATGCAGGAAGTCCATCTTTTTATAACCACAATGTGTTCAGGGAGCCATATGTTAAAGTAGTTCACTCTTTCCATGCGACTAATGATATAATTTTGAGTTATATTTTAAACCATACAGTATGTTTTATTTTACTTTTTAAAAAGTTTTTTATTCTGACACAATTACAGATTCACAGGATATTATAAAGGTAGGACAGAGAGGTCCTATATACCCTTCACTCAGTCTTCCCCACTGCTTGCATCTTACATAATTATAACACAATGTCAGAGCCAGCAAATTGACACTGGTACACATGTGTTTAGTTCTGTCATTTATCACATGTAGATTCATGTAATGACCATTGCCATCAAGACACAGAACCTCAGTGACCTCCTTCATGCTTCCCCTTTATAGTCCTCCCCTCTGCATCATCTCTAATCCCTGGGGATTAGCAATCTGTTTTCATCTCTCTTTTTTGTCTTTTGATAATGTTACATTATCATACATATATGAAATCATACAGCATGTGACCTGCGATGACTGGCTATTTTCACATAGAAAATGTCCTTGAGACCCACCCACGTTCTTCTGTTATGTGTTCCTTTTTATTGATGAGTAGTATTCCATAGTATGGATGTGCCACTGTTTGCTTAACCATTCACCTATTGAGGGACATACTGATTGTTTAGAATTGTTGGTCTATTATAAATAGAACTGTTACGAACATTTGTGTGCAGGTTTTTGTGTGGACATAAGCTTTCATTTATTTGGAATAAATGCTGAGGATTGCAACTGCTGGGTCATATGGTAAGTGCATGTGTATATATATATGTGTACAGATATATACATTTACATATACATGTATATACATACGTACACACATATTTTTAAAAGAAATAGGCAAAATATTTCCAAAGAAATATTTTATTTTCCACCTGCAATATATGAGCTATCTAGTATTTTGTATCCTCACTTGCTTTTAGTTTTGTCACTGTTTTTTATTTTATCTGTTCTAATAGGTATGTAGTGATAACTCATCATGGTCTTAATTTTAATTCTCTAATAGCTAGTAGTGTTGTGCATCCTTTCATGTGCTTATTTACAATCTGTATATCCTCTTCAATGAAGTACCTCTACATGTGTCTTGCCCATTTCCTAATTGGACCACTATTTATTTTTTAAAAACTGTTGAATTTTGAGAATTATGTATATCAGATATGAGTCCTTTGTCAAATATGTAGCTTCCAGATATTATTTCCTAGTAATATTTCAGCCTCTTACTAGGGTCTTTCACAGAGCAAAAGTTTTTGATTTTAGTGGAGTCCAATTTATTAATGTTGTTTTTCTTTTATGGATGTACTTTTGGTGTTGTTTCTAAGAATTTTTCCCCAAGTCCTAGGTTTCAAACATTTTCTCCTATTATATTCTAAACAATTTAGACTTTTATGTTTTACATTTAATTCTATGATCAATTTAGAGTACATTTTTATATAAAGTGGAAGTTTAGATGTAGGATTTTTTTTTTTGCCTATGGATATATGATTGATAGTTTGGCTGGGATAGAATTTAGGTTGAAAAACATTTTCCCCTGTAATTTTGATAGTATTGCTACATAGTCTGCTTCCATCAAATGTTGCTGATGACTGATAACATATAATTCTCATTTCTTTACATTTTTATTGCTGGATTCATGAAGTAGTTTGATGCTGTTACTTAGTGTGGTTCTGTTTCATTCACCAAATAAGCTGGACACATGATTAATCATTTCAGTGTGGAGCTTTATGTTCTTCAGATCTGGAAGTTTTTCTTTCATTATTTTCCAATAATTTCTTCTTTTAAAGTTTTTTTTTCTTTTTTTTTTTTCTGGACTTTCATTTACCAAGTATATTATGAACATCTTGAGATTTATATTTATATAAATATTTTCTATTTCTATTTCTATTTTTGGCCTTTTTCCCCCACTGTGAGGCTTTAGTCTAAGATTCTGCTTCATCTGCCCTGATGCATGATCATTTTTTTTTGCAACATATAAGTTTTCCAAATTAAAAAAAAAATCTTTTTTACTGAAGACCCTTCTCCAAATATCTTTGTTATTGTGGATATATGCAATATTTATTCTTTTAATATTATTTCAAAATGGTGTCTTGAGAGAGAAGCAATAAATGTATTTTCAATCTGTCATTTTTTAACAAAAATTAGAAACAATTTTATATCCATTTTTTAAAGTCTAAAATAGTAAATATTTTTCATTATTATTTTCATTTTTTCCTACATCATTGTAATTTTTGAGCCTATGAATGTAATGATTTCATGGAATTTAATGATTAACCTATCAGTTTAATGATTTCAGGTATTTATCAAGTACCTGTAACTTAATTTTTCATAGCTACTCTTACTATGCCACTTATTAGGTATTTAAGTATGTCTGATTTTCTGAACAGTATATATTAACATACAAAAGAATAAAATTGGACCATTGTCTCACACCAGATATACAAGTATCAACTCGATGGATTAAAGACTTAGACACAAGACCCGAAACTATGAAACTACTAGAAAAACAAAAAGAAAAGCTTCTTAACTTTGGTATTGGCAGTGATTTCTTGGATATGACACCAAAAGCACAGGCAACAAAAGCAAAAATAGACAAATGGGATTGCATAAAACTAAAAAGCTTCTGGACATCAAAGAAAACAATGAACAGAACTAAAAGGCAACCTACAGGATAGGAGAAAATATTTACAAATCATATATCTAATAAGGAGTTAATATCCAAAATATATTAAAAACTCATACAGGGACTTCCCTGGTGGTTCAGTGATTAAGACTCCACACTTCCACTGCAGGGGGCATGGGTTTGATCCCTGGTTGGGGAACTAAGATACCACATATCATGCGGCGCAGCCTAAATACATACATACGTACATACTCATACAACTCAATAACAGATAAAGTAACCTGATCTAAAACATGGGCAAAGGACATGAATTGACATTTCTCAAAAGAAGACATATAAATGGTCAACAGGTACATGAAAGGGTGCTCAACATCACTAATGAACAGGAAAATGAAAATCAGAACCACAGTGAGCTATCACCTCACACCTGTTAGGATGGCTATTATCAAAAACCAAAGATTACAGGTGTTGATGAGGATGTGGAGAAAAGGGAACCCTTGTACACTGTTGCTGGATATATAAACTGGTACAGGCACTATGAAAAACTGTATGGAGGTTCCTCAAAAAATTAAAAATACAACTATCATTTAATTCAGATATATATCCAAAGGGCATGAAATCTTGATCTCAGATATCTGCACTCTGATGTTCATTGCAGCATTAGTGACAATAACCAAGCATTGGAAACAACCTAAATGTCTGTTATATCTGTTGATGGATGATATATATATATATATATATATATATATATATATATATATATTTATATATATATATATATATATATATAAATGTGAAAAAATATATATATATGGCTGAATGATATTCCAGTATATTTATTTAACAAAGAAGGAAATCCTGGATTTGTGACAGTATAGATGAACCTTGATGGCATTGAGCTAAGTGAATAAGTCAGACACAGAAAGACAAATACTATCTGATTTCATTTATATATGGTATCTGAACTAGTCAAACTCATAGAAGCAGTGAGTAGAATGGTGGTTGCCAGGGGTGGACACCAGGGGTAAATGGGGAGATGTTGGTCAAAAGGTACAAAGTTTCAGTTATGTAAGATGAATTTGTTCTGGCGAGCTCATGTATAGCATGGTGACTATAGTCTGTAAAGTGTTCTTACAACTTGCTGAGAGGGTAGACTTTAAATGTTCTCACCACACAGACACACAAAGAAAGAAAAAGGTAACTATGTGTGATGGTGGCTATGGTAATTAGCTTAATTGTGGTGATCATTTCACAATGTATACCTATATCAAAACACGAAGTTGTACATTTTAAATGTATACAATTCCTATTTGCCTATTATAACTCAATAAAGCTGAAAAAAATCAGTTTAAACACATCCACATTTATTTAAAATAATAAATTTTTTATCAGATCACCTGTAGCTTTTTGATCCAGGAGCAAGGAAGAAAGTAAATTGTGTCAAGTTTGCACTGCTACATGCAGCCAGATTAAACAAGAATGTGGAACTCCTATTTACCCAGGGCTCCATGTGCTCTACTTTAAGTGGCCTTGGTGGTATAGCCAAACTGTATACGTCCACTATAAGTATTAGCTATTACTATATATATAGGAATCAATACAATCTGCTATATTATAATCACCCAATTAATTACCAAAATAAATCTCAAAGCCAAATTGCCAGTTGTTACATACCTCCATTCTGGTTACCCCTCAGCTCATCAAATTCAATGGTTACCCCTCAGCTCATCAAATTCAATGTGTCAAAAATGAATTCCTCACTTACCATCTTCTATCACTGATCTTCAATTTTTGCTTATGCCTATACTATACTCTCAGTCTCTCAGATGTAAACTTTATAGTTATTATTAATGTTACATCACATGAAGATAATATATTATCATCTCATTTAGTCATCACTCACATTTATGTATAGCTCCCAAGTCTGCCAACATGACCCAAGTAACCAACGAAACTAACACATCTGTCTTCACTGACTGTGATGCTATCTCCAGATTCTTTCCAACCCATCCTATATATCTTAGAAGAGTCTTACTGAAAACAGATAAGAACTCATTATTTTCTGTCCTAAGACCTTACACGTCTCTCTGTTACTTCCTAAACTATGTGTAAACCTCTTTGGATGACTTTCAACATCTTCCACAGTCTGGTTTCAGTTTGATATTTCCTTCCAAAGTTTATTGTCTCAAAGTAGATTGTACTTTAGGAAAACTATTTTTTCCCCCTTTAATTTATTCATTGTGTACCTTTGTCCATACTTTAACCCCCCTCTGGAATTGCTTAAACTGCACTATCTTTAATTTTCTAAATTCTGCCGATGAATCAAAGTTTGGCTTACACACGTTCCTGTCTCTGATCCACAGAGCTGGGAGTGAACTTGTTGCTCTGAACTTTCATAGGCTCTACAAAATGTGTAATCACTTACTAACTTGTGAACTTCCAGTGTCTCTCCTTCTAGACGTTTTTTTTTTTTTTTAATTAATTTATTTATTTATTTATTTATGGCTGTGTTGGGTCTTCGTTTCTGTGCGAGGGCTTTCTCCAGTTGCGGCAAGCGGGGGCCACTCTTCATCGCGGTGCGCAGGCCTCTCACCACCGCGGCCTCTCTTGTTGCGGAGCACAGGCTCCAGACGCGCAGGCTCAGTAATTGTGGCTCACGGGCCTAGTTGCTCTGCGGCACGTGGGATCCTCCCAGACCAGGGCTCGAAACCGTGTCCCCTGCCTTGGCAGGCAGATTCTCAACCACTACACCACCAGGGAAGCCCCTAGACGTTTTTTTACCCATGAAGTTCGGGTTTCATTCAGCTTTGAATTTCTTCTCAGAACTTAGCAAACCGCTTGATACATAACAGAATTGGTCGACATGTAATATTAATAGCATTAGATGTAAAAATGTAATTCAGTAGAATAGAATAAATAACTTGAACATTTTTATTTCTCCCTCAACAGCTAGGGAGACTTTCATGGCAACATGGCTTTAACTTACCATGAATGTATCTGCAAGATGGAATTTATCACTGAGTTAGAATAACTCTGTTTAAATAAATAAGCTCCTATACCTAGTCCTGTTCATAATGTGGAAAAGGCAAAGAACGTCTATCCTGAATATGCAGATTTTTGGAGTTTGGGGCAAGATTCAATTTTTGTACTGTTTCGTGTCTCTGCTGACCTCCTTTCCTCATTTGTATTATGGCCTCAGGCAGCAAGATTATAGCACAAAGATTTGGCTACAGTTTTACATTAATTGCATGACACACCTCATTTGAGAAACATCTCTCTGCTTTATAGAGTCCATTAATTGCCTAAATACTTTAATTCCTCAGAAATGTTTTCTTCAAATCAGAGTAACAGGTGGCAACACAGTTTTATTTTTCTTATGTAAGCTGCAGTTTGCATAGATACTTTTTTTCCCCTTAACAATAGCCAGCAGGTAAATTAAAACATATTTCCACATTTTACTCTTTTCAGAAATAGACACTACAGAATCAGAAACAGTCAAAATGTTGCTTTAATAAGCAGGAGACCTGGTTAATCTCAGGGTAATGGCCTTGAGAAGCAAAATTAAAAATATAATAATGTATGTTCTTCATGAAGCTGACATATATCCAAAGGGAAAAACAGACTAGGTAACTGGATTTTGTGCTCACACTAATGGGATCAGTGCTGTATATTTTAGTTGCCCGTTATCTACTTTTTTCACTGAATTTAGTGAGGTGCTATCATTTATTTCCAGTTAGACCTGAAGATATGAAGCCACTAACCGTCCATGTGAAATTTGTTAATATTAAATTTGTGATTTATTGGATCAAATAACTTTTACCTGTGTCATTCTGATAGAGATTAACTTCTGAATCTTTTTGTTTAAAAGGAGACAAAAATGGCTCATGGAATTGTCATAAGAATTGATCTGTTTGAAATTATATAAAATTGCATAATGCTTTACAAATAAATTTAATCATATTTATAATGTGAAATATGAGATCCTATTAATATCAAACTTTAATCTTTTCATATCAATAAATAGATTTCTTGAGCACAGTAGCTAGTGTCTGCAAATTGTTTCATGATTTATGTAATCAATCCACAATTAAAGTTTGGATTGTTTCCCCTTTTTCACTATTGAAGATAATACTGTGATGAACATTCCTGTGTGGACATGTTTTATACATATGTCGTTATATCAGTGTAAATTCCTAGAAATGAGATTGCTGCATCAAATTCTATGCACAATTTATATTTTGATACTTCCTGTCAAACTTCGCATTAGAAACTTTTTGCCAATTTGCATTTACACAAATAGCATTTCCCTCAAATTTTTGTACAGTGAGTTTTTATTATTAAATCTTTGTCATTTTGATTGAAGAAAGCAATAAAATGCCATAGCATAAGCAATGGCCTGTTTTGTTGAAACTCTTATATTCTACTTGTAAATATGTTTAATTCAGAAAAACAAGACAAATTATTAATGGAACTTACTAAGTACTTACATTACAAGTAATAAACCAGCTAATTTCAGGAAAGTAATAACCATCTGTGTTTAAATTTGTCTCCAGTTTTTTTTACCTCCAATTTTAAAAATTGAGTTCATAATATGAAATTGTATAATATGTAATAATACATAATGTGAAATTAGTGTTAATTTCAATAGCTCTGCATCATTGTGTATGCATTCATTTTTTTAAATTGAAAATATTGTATTTTATTTTGCATATGGGATATAGTCACATTGGCAATTACTTGGATTTTACTCATCAACCTTCTTGGTTGATTTTGTTTGGTTAGCCAGTACAAAGCACATACATATATTTAGTACTTATAAAGTTATTTCTCTTAGTAATCTCAAAGTTGACATTGAGGTAAAAAGCTGTATTTTTAAGGTATAGAAATTGATTCACTTAGTTCATAAAACTGACAAGATATAGAGTTAAAATTGGAATGCAGGTTTCTCCAAAAGTTTTGCAGAAGTCTAATTTGCCCGCTGCCTTTCCCTATCCAGTCCAATAATCCTGGCTATAACACGACTATTTATCTCATTACTGTGTTTGCTTTTTTTTTAACATCTTTATTGGAGTATAATTGCTTTACAGTGTTGTGTTAGTTTCTGCTGTATAACAAAGTGAATCAGCTATATGCATACATATATCCCCATATTCCCCTCCCTCTTGTGTCTCCCTCCCACCCTCCCTATCCCACCCCTCTAGGTGGTCACAAAGTACCAAGCTGATCTCCCTGTGTTATGCGGCTGCTTCCCACTAGCTATCTATTTCACATTTGGTAGTGTATATATGTCAGTGCCACTCTCTCAATTCATCCCAGCTTACCCCTCCCCCTCCCCATGTCCTCAAGTCCATTCTCTACATCGGCATCTTTATTCCTGTCCTGTGCCTAGGTTCTTCAGAACCGTTTATTTTTTTTAGATTCCATATATATGTGTTAGCATACGGAATTTGTTTTTCTCTTTCTGACTTACTTCACTCTGTATGACAGACTCTAGGTCCATCCACCTCACTACAAATAACTCAATTTCGTTTCTTTTTAGGGCTGAGTAATATTCCATTGTATATATGTGCCACATCTTCTTTATCCATTCATCTGTTGATGGACACTTAGGTTGCTTCCATGTCCTGGCTATTGTAAATAGTGCTGCAATGCACATTGTGGTACATTGCTCTTTTTGAATTATGGTTTTCTCAGGGTATATGCTTAGTAGTGGGATTGCTGGGTGGTATGGTAGTTCTATTTTTAGTTCTTTAAGGAACCTCCATGCTGTTCTCCATAGTGGCTGTATCAATTTACATTCCCACCAACAGTGCAAGAGTGTTCCCTTTCCTCCACACCCTCTCCAGCATTTATTCTTTGTAGACTTTTTGATGATGGCCATTCTGACCAGTGTGAGGTATACCTCATTGTAGTTTTGATTTGCATTTCTATAATGATTAGTGATGTTGAGCACCTTTTCATGTGTTTGTTGACAATCTGTGTATCTTCTTTGGAGAAATGTCTATTTAGGTCTTCTACCCATTTTTTGATTGGGTTGTTTGTTTTTTTGATATTGAGCTGCATGTGCTGCTTGTATGTTTTGGAGATTAACCCTTTGTCAGTTGCTTCATTTGCAAATATTTTCTCCCATTCTGAGGGTTGTCTTTTCGTCTTGTTTATGGTTTCCTTTGCTGTGCAAAGATTTTAAGTTTCAATAGGTACCTTTTTTTTTTTTTTTCATTTCTCTAGGAGATGGGTCAAAAAGGATCTTGCTGTGATTTATGTCATAACTTTTGTTTCATCAAGTGATACAACATAAAAAGGAATATCATCATTTTAAAGTCATCCCCAGCATTTTTCTCATCCAGTCCCACAAAACCTATCCAGATTTGTCAGTCCATGTAGACAACAGTCATTCTATATTCTTTGTACTAGAGTTGTAATAGTTATAGGATATATACCTTTTAGTATTAATTATTTACCATAGGCTAGCCATGTTTTTTTTCTACAGTATAATAAATTGTTACAATCTTCCATGTAGAATATTACTTCTTTTTCACAAAATAACCTAAAAAGATCCATGTTCTTTCTTCAGAATCTGTCTTTAGTTAATCAAAGCAAAATGCTTGGTATCAAAAGGCAATTGAAAACTAAAATAGAAAGATATACAAGCTAGAACACCTTTATTCACAGAAATAGTGCAACTTAAAGACAGAGAGAAGAGGCAAATTTTATCCGTATTATCACAATTTTTTTAAAGACTTTATTTTTTAAGAGTGGTTTTAGGTTCACAGCAAAATTGAGAGAAACATACAGAGACTTCCCATATACCCCCTGCCCTACACATGCACAGCCTCCCCTATTATCAACATCCCCCACTAGAGTGGTACCTTTGTTACAAATGACAATTGAAAAATCTACACTGATACAACATAATCATCCTAAGTCCATAGTTCACCTAGGGTTCACTACTGGTGTTGTACATTCTGTGGGTTTGGACAAATGTATAATGACCTGTATCCATTATTATGGTATCATACAGTATTTTCACTGCCCTAAACTTTTTCTGTGCTCTGCCTATTCATCCCTCACCCGCCCAACTCCTGGTAGCCACTGATCTTTTTACTGTCTCCATAGTTTTGTCTTTTGCAGAATGTCATATACTTGGAATCATACAGTATCCAATTGGCTTCTTTCACTTAGTAATATGCATTAAGGTTCCTCCATGTCTTCTCATGGCTTGATAGCTCATTTGTTTTTAGTACTGAATAATATTTCATTGTTTGAATGCATTTATGAATCTACTGAAGGACATCGTGGTCGCTTCCAAGTTTTGACAGTTATGAAGAAAGTTGATATAAACATTCATGTGCAGGGTTTTGTGTGGGTATGTTTTTAACTCCTCTGGATAAATACCAAGGAACCCAAGTGCTCCTAGTATGTTCAGTTTTGTAAAAAAACACCAAATTCTCTTCCAAAACGCTGCACCATTTTGCATCCCCACCAGCAGTGAATGAGAGTTCCTGGTGCTCCACATCCTTGCCTGTATTTGTTGTCAGTGTTCGGGATTTTGGCCAGATATTAGGATAGGTGTGTAGTGGTATCCTGTTGTTTTAATTTGCACTTCTCAGATGACATGTGATGTGGAACATTATTTCATATGCTTATTTGCCATCTGTGTATCTTCTTTGGTGCGGTGTTTGTTAAAATCTTTGGCCTATTTTATTAGTCAAGTTGTTTTTTATTATTAATTTTTAAGAGTTCTTTGTATATTTTGGATAACAGTCCTTTTATCAGAATTGTCTTTTGCAAATATTTTCTCCCAGTTTGTGACTTGTTACTTGTCTTCTTATTCTCTTGGGAAATGATTTTTCAGAGCTTCAGAAGTCTCACTTTCCCAGTCTATTCTTAGAAACATCAGTTTCATATTATTTCAGTATAGCTACTGAATAATTACCTTGTGACTAAGGTATTTGTTGGCATGGGATAGATTTTGTAGGCTTGCCTTTCGTGAGATTTGATATAACTTATTTTTCAACATTGAAGTTAAAAGGGATAAATAGTTTTTAATAAATATAGATGGAGCCAATATATTTTTTTCTGTGGGTGGAAGTTTTTAAAAGTTAAAATTTTATAAATATATATCCTTCTGTGATACTTTCGTTTTTTTATGTGTAGATTTCCAAGTGCAACATAATTATTATTTCCATTTTCCCAATGTGAAATTCACATCGAGGTGAAATACTATTCCAAAGGGAACAGCATATCATGTTTTTGACTTTTAGTTCAATTTTACAACCAGTGCAACATGAAATCACTGCTAAGTGCATCTACTAATGCCTTGTCCTTCTGTGAAATAGATCTCTTTCAAAAAGAAACCTAAACAAGGGGAAAATTATACCAAATGTAGACGAGTAATCAAACTGAACTGAAAATTCTCCTAGGGAGAAAATTTTTTAAGTAGAATAATTGTAAAATTATTCTTGCAGAATTTGTCATCATCCTAGGGCTTACCAACTTCTTTTGAACCTAGATGTAACTATATATAGTTGGTCACAAGACTCACTGATCTTTTAATATTAAAGAAAACTCTCTATGCTAATTTCTTGACATTATGACTGTGCAGAAATATACATGTGTCTGTGGAAATAATTATTGTATGTATATCATTTCTATCTGTATTTAGCTATATATTTGCTTTTCTTTATCAATTGTGGTATTTCTTAGGAACGAATAATGAAACACGATACAAACATTGACATGAGGCAAAATTGGTTTTTAACAATCAGTTTTTCCCTACAAGCTACTTTTTTTGGTATAAATTCCATATCATAAGGCTATGAATCTCCTAATAAATAACTTGGTAATGATCGCTGGGCTGGGCATGTCTAAGGCTTAGCAACTGACTTTTTTCTATCCTAAATATGCATTCTGTTTACATCATCCCAATAACTATTTGAATAATCTTCAATAAATTCATCCACACCACTTTAAGGCTGATGGTTTTCAAATCTTCATTTGCAGCTCAGACCCTTCTTCTGAGCTTCTTATCTTTTTATCTCTACTTAAAATTTCCACAAACTTAGAAGCATGTACGTGCTATCACATTTGCCCTCTATCTAAATGGCTCTTTCTTTTGTAATTTCTATTTCAGTAGTTTTTCTGTCATTTACTCAGTGACCTGAGCAAAAAGCAATCCGGGAGTCATTTTTGACTCTTCCCTCTCTCTCACCACATCTTGTGTAGTTTCTTACTATCTCTTGATTCGTCATTTCATCTTCTCTTTGCTCTCATTAGTCTAGTACAGCTCTTGTCTGGTATTCCTACTCTGTTCACCTGGAGTCCTCCCTCGCCTTCCTAAAGGCCACGCTCCATGACGCAACACAATTCATCTTCCTGAAAAGTAAATCTGAGATGATGTTGGTGGCTGACCAGATGTCATGCAAATGAATGCAATTTCCTTCACAGCCAACTTTTATGCAAAGGCGGAGGGAGGCAGCTGCCTCTACGAGGTAAAGCGAGGAGTGATTGAAGTTTCATCTCAAACTTCTGTCTGCAGAACCATCACTGTAACTGAAATTTCCATCTTCCTCATTCTTTGTGTTAATAAATTGAAGTCTCATTTTAAAATGCAATACTTGTTTTTTGAAATCAACCACTTATTTTGCACTAGTTTAATTTTACAGAGAAGTTGCAAAGCTAATACAGAGTTTATATAGACCCCTCATCTATTCCACCCTCTCCCCCTTAATGTATTACATTATCATGTAGGTTTATCAAAACTGAGAAGCCAGCATTGGCATATTACTGTTAACTAAACTCCCAGATTTATTCAGATTTCATCTGGTTTCCCACTGATTTCCTTCTTCTGTTCCAGGACCCATTCCAGAATGCCACAATGCCTTTTAGACAGCTCTGATTTTGATAGAGAACATTAATTGCAGTCTTTGAAAACTTAGTTTAAGACAATTTATTAGATGAATGAGCTGATCACTCTTTATACTCTGAGGAAATGGAGGGAGAGGAGGAAAGTAGGCAGAAAAATTTGGAGAGAGCGCGTTGGGGTGTTTGAGTGGTCTGCTCTCATGTGAGATCCCGGGCAAGACGGGTATTGGTGGGAGACCCTGAGAAGCCAGGGGACACCCTGAAGACACTTGATTTAGGAGATGCAAAGTGTAGGGGGAAATGAATAAGGGAGCAAAATGAATCATTGCAAACAAACATTTTAATTCCTATTTTGTTTGAAAATAATATTTATTGATTATATAGATAATGATCAAATCATTTTGAGTCCAAACCCAGAATGGGAAAATATTTGAAGAAAAAATTAAAAACGTATGTACCATTGACTAGAACTGCAAATCTACAAATGTCTTAAGAGATCCTTTGCATGGCATCTGAAGGAGATACTGGTTTGAGGATGGGAAAATATATTCCGAGTAACTAGTCTGATTACTGTCTTGTCACGATAGGTTTTTCTTCAGCTGCTACAAAATTTATGATTGACCTTAGGTATTTGAATGTCATGTTTCTATATTCAAATGAATCTTCTCAGGTTCTAAAGGGGGCAAATAGAACTTTCTGGCTGACTCATCTACCTAGGAAGCTGAGAGGAATATCTTTGTGGTTGTCAGTCTCCCTGGAAGCATCAGCTGTGGCCCCTGCAAGGGGCAGGATATTGGATTAGCTGTTCCACTTCTAATTTCCTGGGAACATATTGTGTAGTTCCAAGGACATGATAAGAAAAATCTGCTTTACAGTCCTTTTTGAAAATGAGACATTACAGGAGGTTTACCTGCTGTAATCTATATGGGTGGGGGAAGGGTTTGTGGATGTAGGTTTGCATTCTGGTGGTTCTATTCTATGGAGTTAGATTTTCCATTTTAAGATAATATAATGAGCTATTGAAAATGAAGGATTTGTTCAGGCACTGAAAATGAAAAACATTCAAAAAGCACATTCTCAGATCAGGACTCTTCTTATTACTGTTTCAGTGTATTTAGGTAGTATTAATGAGAAACTATTTTGATTTATATTAACTGTGCAGCCATATTTTAGTTTATCATGTTTATATTATGTATGAATATGTAAATAATTCATAAACAAGCAGTAACAAAGCATAAAAATAAAATCAATAAGGATTTACTCCTTTTGATAGGTGTCAATAACTTACGTATTTATTTATATTTGTAATGTTTAGTACCTAGTTATAATTAGAAAACAGCAAGGATCAGGATGATTTTTTATTACAGTTGGATTTTATCAATATGCCTCGGGATTAGAAAAGCCTCAAATCATAAAACTTTCCACTGTTTCCAGTGAAAATTCAGCCATAATGTCAAATCATTATAAGTTTATTAGGCACTTATCATAATAACACTGATTATAAATTAGATCATTTTATATTCTTGAGAATGAGAAAAGTAATTAAACTGGTAGTTTCATTAGTTGATGAACAGTTTAAAAGTGTTTATTTCTTTTGGAAAATCAAGGTGTATTGTTCTTTCTTCTTCTAAGTAAGTGCTTAGTAGAAAAATGGGTTTAATAGAAATCTAAATTTAACAGAATAAAGTAATGTTGTTATGAATATTGACTTGATTTTATTAATAAACTTTAATATACTTATTTTAAAGATGTAAAGCCTTAGCTTAGAATTTGAATATTAGAATTTTTCTTCATTATATGAGACTTCAATTTTAAGATAGATATTTAATTAGATAAAAACAGAGTCATGATAATATTACCTGTTGTACAGTCTATTCTTTGAAAATATGCTAATTGCAGACTTTACAAAAGACATGGAGATTAAAATCTTTGTAAATACTTAAGCATTGTAATTAGCCTTTATGATTTTTTTTTCTAGCCAGATTTAAAAGCATACACATGATTAATTTAGGATCAGCCAAACTGAAAAAGAATTTTTCAATATTTTTAGTCAATTAACTTATTCTAAATTTGCTTTATTTCCTCTCATGCTCTTTCTTATTCTCATTTTTTTTCTGAAATGGCTAATGTAGCAGTAGAAAATTAAATTAACAGTATAATAAATCATAAATATCATGTTCTGATGAAGTTTTAAAAGTCCATTGTTTGTAGCCCTGTTTTAGATTGCTAATGTTTTTCTTAACCCGAAAACCTTGAAGAGATGATTACAACACATCCTCACTCTTTCCTTTATATTTTTCATGCTCTGTGCTACAGAATTAGCATCTACTATTTCTACTCTATGCTGTCCTCTGACTCAACTTCTCATGCAACCATCGTCATGTGAAACATTTCATGTGCATATATTCTTGCAAAACGTGTATTGCTATGTGTATGAATGTACTTTAAATAACTAAATGATGTTGTGTTATATATTTCATTCTGTTTCTTAATGTCTCTCATCAGCATTATGTGTTTTTAAAAGATGCAACCATGCTGCTATGCATCCTTTGCTGTAATAGACTCCACTGTGTTTGTCCCCCTATCTGCCCTATACGCAAATGCTTCCACCTCCCAGCAACCACAGGTATAGCTCAATTGGGCATCCTCCTTTGACCTTCATCACCATTTTTTAGATGACAAAACTGAGGCTTGGGGAGTTGAGTAATCTCACCAGGATTACATGGCTGGAATTAGAACTCAGGCACTCTGCACCCAGGTTCCAGCAGTACTCTTACTTCCTCCAGTACACTGCTCTGATTGAGTAGCCATCTTGTATTATATATTCCAAATAGCCATCTCTAGAAGGACTACACTAGCCCCGACTTTGACCTTGGTACTTAGTTTAAGCAGAATAATTCAGTGATTGATCCATGAATCTAAACTCTACTAGCATTATAATAAGGTGCACAGTGTGTAATGAAGAGCTAAAAATATTATTTTCTATAGGTCTAGTCAAAACTGAAGTGGAAAAGGAACCACCAATTTTTAAATGCCCACTATGTGTCAGGCATTGTAGCAGAAATTTTATGTTCAGTAATTAACTTTATCCACTTAGGTGCCCTATGAAGTAGTTTAAATGGCTCTCTTCTAACAAATCAGAAAAGCAGCCTGAATTCTCACCATTGATCATCAACTGAGTCAGAAGTTCAGTCAATATTGGTCAGTTCCCAAAGCTCACATTTTTCATACTAAACCACAAGGTCTAATTTTAATGAATCCATTCTTTAAAAGAACAAAAATTAAAAGATGGGAGGCAAGTTTGCTTGATGACGCAGGTATTTATCTCATTTTGGCAAATTGCCGACATAGCCTTACCAAAGGTTTTTGTGAAATTCTTTCCAAGCACCAAATTCTACATACATGTCATTTTCTTTTTTTAAAATAACCTACAGGAGGCAGCAAAAGTAGAAAACATTAACATATGTTTTAAGAACGAATTGGAGATTCATTTTCCTAGAAAACAAACACTTTGAAACTAAAGCCATAAAAAATTTGGAAATGGGATCTCATATATACAAAGCCTGTTGCATGCTTATGGCGGCTTGAGCCTTGCCCTCCTCTGTTTATTGGTGTCCAGATAGACACCCAGATGGTGTTAGACCATTATTTCTGTTCCATTTACCTCTAAGTGAAAATGACCTGCAGGTCTTTATGGTCATTATGACAGGGAGTTATTAAGGGTCTATATTTGTCCTCAGAAGGAACATTTTGAAAATTGTTTAACAAAAACCTTTCTCATTTTTTCCAGAGGTAGTTTTTTTCCTGAGCTTGAGCAATGATGAGTGTGATGATGAATCACCATCAGTTTGGGTGTTAGAGTGTCTCCCGAATGATAAATCCCATCAACAAAGACAGAACTAAGGTCGCCCAAACTAGGAAGTAAATTAACTTTGGCACGGGAGTTTCTTTTACATGAGACATCTCTTTCTCCCCTCATTTCTGCTAGAAGGCCAATTCTGGGAGAGGACAATGTTGCAGAAAGACCAGAACAGAGAGTTGAGCTCAGCACAAAGTTCTGACAGGGTTTGCTATTGTAGGAAGGTCAGAGTCCAGCCCCAGGGAGGGGAAAAGTTAGAGGCAGGCTGATGGGGTGAGATCGTGTGATGTCCCTCAAAGCAAACCACATAGGAGACCACTTTGCTTCTTCCCCACAAAGTGTTCATTCGGCTCAGAGGTAATTAGCAGAAGTAATTAATAGTGTTACTTGGAAGATGCTGTGGCTGCTTGATTTATTTTCAAATCAAATGGAAAATTGTAGTGTCCCCTTAACAAACCCAAAGGCATACTTGACATTTCTAAGCCTTATGACTATGTTTTTTAGATAATGCAACATTTTGACAGTGTCTTGAAATAGCAAGGCATTGATTTCTTTAAAATACAGATATATGGTGGAGAAATTAATATGTATTCATATTTCATAATATACATACTAGAAAAAAGGGAAAGAGCTGTCAGCATTCGATGTTGTAAATTTTAGAGCATGCTCCAAATCACTAATATGTAACTGTATGCATGTATATACTAGTATGGTACATGTAATAGTAAATGTACAAATATGGTAACAACACTTCTTGAGTTTGGAATGTATACACTGAATAGCAAAATCTTACGAAATTGCAAATTGAAAGTGTATAAACTATTTTTAAAGAATGAAATATTTCAAAAGACTTATACTTTTATTTAGGATGGTATGAGGATGCATCTTTCAAAATGATTTTAAAAAGAAAAAGTTGAAGAACAGTGAAAATACTAGTTTAAATACATCTTTAAAACTTTAAACATGGTAAAAGTAGTAATTTTATCCTTTTAAGTTCTGCCTAAGTTCTTTATATATAAACACAGACATAAGAAGAGTAATTTTATATTTAATATGCTTTTTTTTGCTACATATAACATCACATTTTCTTTATTTATATAATATATTGCCTGAGAGGATGGTAATCAGCCACATATTGACTGTGCCCTTGACTAAGGTCTTATTATTACTTGTTCTAGTTGCTTTTCCAGAAAGATAGAGGAAAAGGATGAGATAGTTTTTTACTTCTACTTCCAAAATTCTGTGGGTTCTATGATCCTGTGTCTCGTCTCTTTTTTTCCTCCCTGTGAAGTCTGATCTTTGTTCATCTTACTCTTACAAACTTGAATCAAAGAGTACATGGCAGAGTGTCACTTCTCTGACAATCTGTGACAATATATTATTTTGTGCAAATGTTGCCAAATGAATAGCTAGTAAAAGTTTTCCATTTTTTGATTCTAAAATTGCTGAGTTTGATGAATAGTATCTAATATTTGGCATTTTTATCTTCAAATGTCATCATTTTAATCTCTATAGCAAGGTCATTGATATAACAAACTTTATATCTCTATACTCGCACAAATGCAAGGCAGGGAAAACCATTTTCCTTCTTACTCTCTTGATTCCTTCTTTGTTGACAGGATCAGTGGGAAAATCAGTGCGTCTTTTAGATGAATTTTTTTCCAAGTGGAAACTTTTCTATATTGACATATTCCCTATCATATATTTTTTCCCCACACAATCTTCATCTAACTGCATTATTTCTGAGGCCAAGTTTAATATCTAAACACCACTGAATCCATTCCATACTCAAGATATTTAGATTTTAGTTTTAATTGAAGGATTTGGTGTTTCTACTAAGTGTATAATAAATTGAGTTCAACAACAATCTCAACTATCTGAGTCTCTTTTTTCAATGGTCTGGTACCTGTGGTGTCAGTGTCCTAAAATCTTCACATTGTGTAGTCACTTGTCTTGTGATATGTAAATTATTTTTTCAGTCAAAAATATGTAAATCTCAACTTTGCAATTGTGTTCTGAGGAAAGGGCTTCATTTGAGGGGAAAAAAAGCTTTTTTTTTTCTGAAAGCAGCATTTGCATGGCTTTCATATGGTGTAAATGTCTACATAGGAAATTTATCTTTTATTTTACATCTGCATGGCTTATAGCCTTTAGTTTCAAGGATTCAAAGCTTATCTGAAGGACAAGCATTTTAAAATGCTTAGAAGCTGTATACTATTGTTATGATTTCAACTAATTAGGAAATATCTTTTAATGCATAAATAACATCTTTATCAAGTTAAGTAGAGTTGAAGGGAAATTATCACACTGTGATGATATTTTAAAGGAATGAGCCTAAAATTGGAAAGATTTAGAAGAAGAAATAGCCACTGCATCTGCCCGGACCTTTGCATCTTTTTTGTGTCAATAAAATGTCAGGTCTGCTCACCCGCCAGGGTGGGTGGGGGCTGGGACCTGAGGCTTGGGCTTCTTCAGAGGTTAGAACCCAGGGAGAGGACTGGGGTTGGCTGCATGAACACAGCCTGAAGGGAGCTAGTGTGCCACAGCTAGCCAGGAGGGAGTCCGGGAAAAAGCCTGGAACTGCCTAAGGGACAAGAGACCATTATTTTGGGGTGCGCGAGGAGAGGGGATTCAGAGCACCTCCTAAACGAGCTCCAGAGACGTGCACGAGCCATGGCTATCAGCACGGAAACCAGAGATGGGCAGAAGATGCTAAGGCTCCTGCTGCAGCCACCAAGAGGTCTGTGTGCAAGCACAGGTCACTACCCACACCGCCCCTCCCGGGAGCCTGTGCAGCCCGCCACTGCCAGGGTCCCGTGATCCAGGGACAACTGCCTCCGGAGAACACATGGCGTACCTCAGGCTGGTGCAATGTCACATCAGCATCTGCTGCCGCAGGCTCACCCCACACTCCGTGCCCCTCACTCCCACCGGCCTGAGTGAGCCAGAGCCACCTAATCAGCCGCTCCTTTAACCTCCTCCTGTCTGGGTGAAGAACAGATGCCAGAGGGTGACCTACATGCAGAGGCGTGGCCAGATCCAAAGCTGAACCCCAGGAGCTGTGCGAACAAAGAAGAGAAAGGGAAATTACTCCATGCAGCCTCAGGAGCAGTGGATTAAATCTCCACAATCAACTTGATGTACCCTGCATCTTTGGAATACCTGAAGAGACAACGAATCATCCCAAATTTGAGGCAGTGAATTTTGGGAGCATCTGTAGAGTTGGGGTTTGCTTTCTGCATCTAATTTGTTTCTGGTTTTATGTTTATTTTAGTTTAGTATTTAGAGCTTACTATCATTGGTAGATTTGTGTATTGATTTGGATGCTCTCTTCCTTTATTTTTATATATATATATTTTTTGCCTTTTTCTCTTTTTGTGAGTGTGTATATGTATGCTACTTTTTGTGATTTTGTCTATATAGGTTTGCTTTTACCATTTGTCCTAGGGTTCTGTCTGCTTTTTTTTTTTTTTTTTTTAGTATAGTTTTTACTGCCTGTTATCATTGGTGGATTTGTTTATTGGTTTGGTTGCTCTCTTCTTTCTTTTCTTTTTTTTAATTACTTTTTAATTTTTTAAAATAACTTTATTTATTTTATTTTATTTTTATTTCTTTCTTTTTTCTTCTCCCTTTTCTTCAGAGCTGTGTGGCTGACAGGGTCTTGGTACTCCGGCCGGGTGTCAGACCTGAGCCTCTGAGGTGGGAGAGCCGAGTTCAGGACATGGGTCCACCAGAGACCTCCTGGCCTCACATAATATCAATCAGTGAGAGCTCTCCTAGAGATCTCCATCTCAACCCTAAAACCCAGCTCCACTCAACGATGAGCAACCTCCAGTGCTGGACACCCCATGCCAAACAACTAGCAAGACAGGAACACAACACCACCCATTAGCATACAGCCTGCCTAAAATCATGATAAGTTCACAGACACCCCAAAATACACCACCAGACACGGTCCTGCCCACCAGAAAGACAAGATACACCCTCATACACGAGAACACAGGCACCAGTTCCCTCTACCAGGAAACCTACACCAGCCACTGAGCCAACTGGGGGCAGACACCAAAAACAATGGGAACTACGAATCTGCAGCCTGTGAAAAGGAGACCCCAAACACAGTAAGTTAAGCAAAATGAGAAGACAGAGAAACACACAGCAGATGAAGGAGCAACATAAAAACCCACCAGAGCAAATAAATGAAGAGGAAATAGGTAGTCTACCAGAAAAAGAATTCAGAGTAAGGACAGTAAAGATGATCCAAAATCTTGTAAATAGAAGGGAGAAAATACAAGAAACGTTTAACAAGGACCTAGAAGAACTAAAGAACAAACAATGATGAACAACACAATAAAAGAAATTAAAAATTCTCTAGAAGGACTCAATAGCAAAATAACTGAGGCAGAAGAATGGATAAGTGACCTGGAAGATAAAATAGTGGAAATAACTACCACAGAGCAGAATAAAGAAAAAAGAATGAAAAGAATTGAGGACAGTCTAAGAGACCTCTGGGAAAAAATGAAATGCACCAACATTCGAATTATAGGGGTCCCAGAAGAAGAAGAGAAAAAGAAAGGGACTGAGAAAATATTTGAAGAGATTATAGTTGAAAACTTCCCTAATATGGGAAAGGAAAGAATCAATCAAGTCCAGGAAGCACAGAGAGTCCCATACAGGATAAATCCAAGGAGAAACACGCCAAGACACATATTAATCAAACTATCAAAAATTAAATACAAAGAGAAAATATTAAAAGCAGCAAGGGAAAAGCAACAAATAACATACAAGGGAATCCCCATAAGGTTAACCGCTGATCTTTCAGAAGAAACTGCAAGCTAGAAAGGTGTGGCAGGACATATTTAAAGTGATGAAGGGGAAAAACCTACAACCAAGATTACTCTCCCCACCAAGGATCTCATTCAGATTTGGCAGAGAAATTAAAACCTTTACAGACAAGCAAAAGTTAAGAGAATTCAGAACCAACAAACCAGGTTTACAACAAATGCTAAAGGAACTTCTCTAGGCAGGAAACACAAATGAAGGAAAAGACCTACAATAACAAACCCACCAAAATTAAGAAAATGGTAATACGAACATACATATTGATAATTACCTTAAATGTAAGTGGATTAAATGCTCCAACCTAAAGACATAGACTGGCTGAATGGATACAAAAACAAGACCCGTATATATGCTGTCTACAAAGGACCCACTTCAGACCTAGGGACACACATAGACTGAAAGTGATGGGATGGAAAAAGATGTTCCATGCAAATGGAAATCAAAAGAAAGCTGGAGTAGCAATTCTCATATCAGACAAAATAGGCTTTAAAAGAAAGACTATTACAAGAGACAAAGAAGGACACTACATAATGATCAAGGGATCAATCCAAGAAGAAGATATAACAATTGTAAATGTTTATGCACCCAACATAGGAGCACCCCAATACATAAGGCAAATGCTAACAACCATAAAAGGGGAAATCGACAGTAGCACAATCATAGTAGGGGACTTAAACACCTCACTTTCACCAATGGACAGATCATCCAAAACGAAAAGAAATAAAGAAACACAAGCTTTAAATGATACATTAAACAAGATGGACTTAATTGATATTTATGGGACATTCCATCCAAAAACAACAGAATACACTTTCTTCTTAAGTGCTCATGGAACATTCTCCAGGAAAGATCATATTTGGGTCACAAATCAAGCCTTGGTAAATATAAGAAAATTGAAATCATATTGAATATCTATTCTGACCACAGTACTATGAGACTAGATATCAATTACAGGAAAAAATTTGTAAAAAATGCAAACAAATTGGAGGTTAAACAATACACTACTAAATAACCAAGCGATCACTGAAGAAATCAAAGAGGAAATCAAAAAATACCTAGAAACAAATGACAATGAAAACACCACAACCCAAAGCCTATGGGATGTAGCAAAAGCATTTCTAAGAAGGAAGTTTATAGCAATACAATCCTACCTAAAGAAACAAGAAACATCTCAAATAAACAAACTAACCTTACACTGAAAGCAACTAGAGAAGAAGAACAAAAAAAACCCAAAGGTAGCAGAAGGAAAGAAAGCATAAAGATCAGACCACAAATAAATGAAAAAGAAATGAAGGAAACAGTAGCAGAGATCAATAAAACTAAAAGCTCGTTCTTTCAGAAGATAAACAAAATAGATAAACCATTAGTCAGACTCATCAAGAAAAAAAGGGAGAAGACTCAAATCAATAGAATTAGAAATGAAACAGAAGAAGTAACAACTGACACTAGAGAAATACAAAGGATCATGAGAGATTATTACAAGCAACTATATGCCGATAGAATGGACAACCTGGAAGAAATGGGTAAATTCTTAGAAAAGCACAACCTTCTGAAGAAATAGAAATAGAAAATAGAAACAGACCAATCACAAGCACTGAAATTGAACCTGTGATTAAAAATCTTCCGACAAACAAAAGCCCAAGACCAGATGGCTTCTCAGGCGAATTCTATCAAACATTTAGAAGAGAGCTAACACCTATCCTTCTCAAACTCTTCGAAAATATAGCAGAGGGAGGAACACTCCCCAACTCATTCTACGAGGCCACCATCACCCTGATACCAAAACCAGACAAAGATGTCACAAGAAAAGAAAGCTACAGATCAATATCACTGATGAACTTAGATGCAAAAATCCTCAACAAAATACTAGCAAACAGAATCCAACTGCACATTAAAAGGATTATACACCATGATCAAGTGGGGTTTATCCCAGGAATGCAAGGATTCCTCAATATACACAAATCAGTCAATGGGATACACCATATTAACAAATTGAAGGAGAAAAACCATATGATCATCTCAATAGATGCAGAAAAAGCTTTTGACAAAATTCAACACCAATTTATGATAAAAACTCTCCAGAAAGTAGGCATAGAGGGAACCTACCTCAACATAATAAGGCCATATATGATAAATCCACAGCCAACATCGTTCTCAATGGTGAAAAACGGAAACCCTTTCCTCTAAGATCAGGAACAAGACAAGGTTGTCCACTCTCACCACTGTTATTCAACATAGTTTTGGAAGTGTTAGCCACAGCAATCAGAGAAGAAAAAGAAATAAAAGGAATGCAAATCAGAAAAGAAGAAGTAAAACTCTCACTGTTTACAGATGACATGATACTATACATAGAGAATCCTAAAGATGTTACCAGAAAACTGCTAGAGCTAATCAGTTAATTTGGTAAAGTATCAGGATACAAAATTATGCACAGAAAGCTCTTGCATTCCTATACACTAATGATGAAAAATCTGAAAGAGAAATTAAAGAAACATGCCCATTTACTACTGCAACAAAAAGAATAAAATACCTAGGAATAAACCTACTTAAGGACACAAAAGACCTGTATGCAGAAAAGTATAAGACACTGATGAAAGAAATTAAAGATGATACAAACATATGGAGAGATATACCATGTTCTTGGATTGGAAGAACCAACATTGTGAAAATGACTATACTCCCCAAAGCAGTCTACAGATTCAATGCAATCCCTATCAAACTACCAATGACATTTTTCACAGAACTAGAACAAAAAATTGCTCAATGTGTATGGAAACACAAAAGACCCCAAATAGCCAGAACAATCTTGAGAAAGAAAAACAGAGCTGGAGGAATCAGGCTCCCTGACTTCAGACTATACTATAAAGCTACAGTAATCAAGGCAGTATGGTATTGGCACAAAAGCAGAAATACAGATCAATGGAACAGGATAGAAAGCCCAGAGATAAACCCACACACATATGGTCACCTTATTTTTGATAAAGGAGGAAAGAATATACAATGGAGAAAAGACAGGCTCTTCAATAAGTAGTGCTGGGCAAACTGGACAGCTACATGTAAAAGAATGAAATTAGAACACTCCCTAACACCATACACAAAAATAAACTCAAAATGGATTAAAGACCTAAATGTAAGACCTGACACTATAAAACTCTTAGAGGAAAACATAGGAAGAACACTCTATGACATAAATCACAGCAAGATCCTTTTTGATCCACCTCCTAGAGAAATGGAAGTAAAAACAAAAATAAACAAATGGGACCAAATGAAACTTAAAAGCTTTTGCACAGCAAAGGAAACCATAAACAAAACGAAAAGACAACCCTCAGAATGGGAGAAGATATTTGCAAACGAAGCAACTGACAAAGGATTAATCTCCAAAATATACAAGCAACTCATGCAGCTCAATATCAAAAAAACAAACAACCCAATCCAAAAATGGCCCAAAGACCTAAATAGACATTTCTCCAAAGAAGATATACAGATTGCCAAGAAACACGTGAAAGGATGCTCAACATCACTAATCATTAGGGAAATGCAAATCAAAACTACAGTGAGGTAGCACCTCACACCAGTCAGAATGGCCATAACATCAAAAAATCTGCCAGCAATAAATGCTGGAGAGGGTGTGGAGAAAAGGGAACCCTCTTGCACTGTTGTTGGGAATGTAAATTGATACAGCCACTATGGAGAACAGTATGGAGGTTCCTCAAAAAACTAAAAATAGAACTACCATACAACCCACCAATCCCACTACTGGGCATATACCCTTAGAAAACCGTAATTCAAAATGATTCCTTTACCACAATGTTCATTGCAGCACTATTTACAATAGGCAGGACATGGAAGCAACCTAAGTGTCCATCGACAGATGAATGGATAAAGAAGATGTGGCACATATATACAATGGAATATTACTCAGCCCTAAAAAGAAACGAAATTGAGTTATTTGTAGTGAGGTGGATGGACCTAGAGTCTGTCATACAGAGTGAAGTAAGTCAGAAAGAGAAAAACAAATACCGTATGCTAACACATATATATGGAATCTAAAAAAAAAAAAAAAACGGTTCTGAAGAGCCTAGGCACAGGACAGGAATAAAGATGCAGATGTAGTGAATGGACTTGAGGACACGGGGAGGAGGAAGGGTAAGCTGGGACAAAGTGAGAGAGTGGCACTGACATATATACGCTACCAAATGTAAAATAGATAGCTAGTGGGAAGCAGCCACATGACACAAGGAGATCAGCTTGGTGCTTTGTGACCACCTAAAGGAGTGGGATAGGGAGGGTGGGAGGGAGATGCTAGAGGGAGGGGATATGGGGATATATGTATACATATAGCTGATTCACTTTGTTATAGAGCAGAAACTAACACACCATTGTAAAGCAATTATACTCCAATAAAGATGTTAAAAATACATAAATAAATAAATATCAGCTGTTGTAGTGATGTCACTGTTGCATCGAGTTTAATGCTCATCCTATTCAAGGATTTAAAGGCACTAAAGAGTAATTTATAGAATATGGTTTACCTTGTGTGCTGTAACACTGACAGTATATAAAAAGCTAAATAGATTAGTTTGTCACATTTTTACTCTTGATCATTTGGAGGTTTAGCTCAAATAATTATCTCTTCCTTCCTTCTCTCACATACCCTCAAATTAAGTAATGATATTTAAGTATTACATTGCATGGGGGTATATATTTATATTCCTTTATTTAGTAATTCGCTTGGCATTTTACTTTGTTACATATACCTTATGAGTGTAGTATTTGAAATGTGATACATCTATAAAGGAAAATATTTAGCACAATCATTAGCTTTACCCAAACAATCCTTAAAATTAGATTATTTTTGCTTTTGCCTCAGTGTCTGAACATTTAACATGGTTCTTTGCCCCTTGAGGGCTACATAAAGTAACTGAAGAGAAATGAGCTTTATGAGAGGAAACCAGTTCACATAGAAATGCTGATTAAGTCCTCAGAATTCAGAATTCAAAGGGAAAAGTCAATGCCATGTAATGAAGTAGGCCATCTGTAACAGGGTAGCTTCCACTGATATAAGTAGGCCATTTCAGTAATAAAACAAAGCAAAACAGGGGACTGGACAGCTCAGGACATAAACATATTCCTACTTTTATATCGTCTATAGAATATCTCTTTCCTCTTAAGTTCTCGCTAATGGTTTTATTTTATTTAAAAATATATACTGAAGGTAGTTAGTTATTTTAAGTATGATTATAGATGATGGCTTATTTTAAGTCTGAGAAAACTGTTACGTTTGAGTACTGGTAATCTTGTCTAAGTAAATGGTCGGATTTCAGATTGATTTTCTGAACCAGTTCGAGCCCAGAACTGAGCAGTGAAAGACAGTGTTTTGCTGTCTAATTGATGAATTCTGAGGAAAAGTCACATTGCTTTTAAAATTCAATCTAAGATAATTGTGAAGAGATCATGTAGAGGGACAAATAGGGATATATTTTGGCTACTTCAATCCATGTTTAGCTACTTTCTATGTTCATCCTTGGGCATGTTGTTTAAACTTTGAAAACCTTAGTTTTTCTATCTCTAATGTACAGAAAATAGGATTGAGCTGTTTTGCCTATAGTAAGGATTAAATGAGGCAACTGACCTGAGCATTTATGAAAGCGACTAATTCATGGTAAATATTAACAAATGCTATCAGTTACTACAGAGGGGTCAGCATTTCAAAACACACATTTGGTAGGTACATACAAATCAAATGAAATTTAGAATATGATTTTTAATCATGAGCAGAAAAAATAAATTTAAAAGGGATACAATTATAATTGAGAGCAAAGATAAGTAACATGGTTGAGAAAGAAGCAAGTACAACATGTTATCAAGTCAAATTATTTCACTCTCATGAGGGAGAAGTTTCATAGAGAAGTAGCTAGACTTTAGAAATCTAAGGCCGACCAGGTAGATTGTGGTAAAGTTTTGAAATAAAGATGGTGAATCCTGAGAACAAGGGTAGAAAGAAAAGTGATTTGAGTGATAGAATTATGCTTATTTTCTACAGATGCAGGATTCTGAAAATGTGATTTACAGAGTTTATAGGAAAGGCAGTCAAGGAAGGAAGAACTAAAGATATGGATTGAGGTTTCAACCGAGGCATAGTTTAGCCAGGGCTATGGGTATTGTGAGAGAAATTTTAAGGATGAATGTGGTAATATATATGAAACACTCTCTGTTCCCTGGAAGAAAGGTGCTATAAAAACATAACATATTGCTGATTCTTAGAATGAATGGTGAAGTTTGAAAGATTTTCAGACACGGGGAAAGGGCACATTCACAATCCAGTGTGAAGCAACGGATATTGAAAATGGAAGGTCAGATTCAAGAAAAGAACATTTTAAAGCTCCCTATAAGAACACACACACACACAAACACATGCACACACAAAGCACAGTTTTAAACAAAACTATCTTCATTTTGAGTTACACTATACAATAATAGATTGTATTTTTAAAGGATTTTTGTCTCCATGATAACTGCACTTAGAATTGAATAATTTAAGTGCATGAAGTTAAAATGAATACAGTGATCAAAAAGAGCAGCGTGAACTTGGAATAAATGTCAAAGGAAGCAATGCTGTAAAAGAAAAACTACAATAGGAACAGTAAAGAAGTAGGTATTTCAATAAATATTATTTTGCCAAAAACTTCAGGGAAATGGTTTGAAGAACGAAATTTTTTTAAGAACTTCCCTAAAAAGGTCTGCATGTAGTGGATAGAGAGAGTAAAAGCTTGCAAGAGAATTTATGGCCACTTTTAGATATACAAAATGAGTTGGAAGAAATACAAGGAAATTCGAGTTGTACCACCCAGAGGGTCTCATGTGGAGCTGCTGATTGCATGTCCGGATATTATAATTGGTGCAGGGGTGGCTATCAAGTAACTTGGCCAACAGAATGCTTTGAAACAAATCAAGTGTCCAAATTACAAACTCTGTTGAATTGAGTTGTGTTACCATGAAACGTCTATACTCCCTTCATGATCTAAATCTGGATATAATATTGCTGCTTTGATTAATTAGGCAACCATATTTGGTTTTTACTGAAATGTATTATTATTTTTTTTTGAAATGTATTATTAATTGGAATTTTATAGTTAAATAGAACTGAGGTTCTAATAGTAAATGTCTTATGGGTTGAGGAAGGGGCGTTTGATTTAGTAAATACTCCCAGGGAACAATTCAGTACTATCGTATTATCATAAATTGAGATCATGTGTTTTGTTATGTGTCTGTTAAACACTTGGAAGGATAATAATAGATTTTTCATTGGCACCTACCATAAATGTTATGAAAGAAGTTATTCACTGTCCTTGATTTCTGAATGTTATCAGATTCTTTTATTATACAAATCTATCACATATGTAAGTACAAAGAAGTAAAGAATAATCTCTAGCTATCTCATTAGAGTTTTCTCTGGGAAAGGAAGTAATTTTGACTTTGTTTATAGACTTTTTCCTTTCACTCTTTTTTTCTTTCACACCCCTCTTCCGTTTAGTTATCAAATCCTTTTGATTCTGCTTTCCAGATATATCCACCCCCCAATTTTTACTCAGTCACCTCCATCACCACCCCTGTGATCAAGTTACAACTCTCTCTCCCCTGGATGAAAGCTGCTGTCTCTCTGCCCTCTCCGTGTCTCCTTCGCCCCTGCAGTCTGTTCTCAAGCTGGCAACCTGGGTGGTCCTTTTTCTTTTGCTTTCTTGTCTTTTATTTTATTTCTACCATTCTCTGATAAGCTGGGAAGACATAGGAAAGACAAAAAGCTATGTTTTCATAGGATCCCTATAGTTATTGTACATAGCATGGAGAACTGGAGATGGGGTATACAGGGCAGTAAAAATCTACTGAACTCTTTCAGGTTAGAAATGATGGTTGCTTGAACGAAGGTGACAGCAGTGGAGGTAGTGAGGAGTGATCAAGTTTGGGGAAGACTTTGACGTGTGGTGAAATTTTACCGAAAAATTAGATGTGTGTGAGTAAAACAAGAAGTTTTTTTGCAGATACTAAATTAAACAGATAAAATTAATCCCTAATTTTACTGATAGAATTTTCATATAAACAGTTTAAAGTAGGCTTCTTAAAGGAAATCATATTTTTTTTACTGAAAAAAAAAAATTGTTGCCTTTGTATATTTCAGGACATGCCCTTTATCTGATTTGGAATTCTCTATAACACTAAAACATTGAGACCTATTTCTGAAATATGTCATTGCTCACTAGGTACTCTGAAGGAAGCCCATCTCAGAGGAAATTTTGTAAGATGGATTCACATCAATTTTCACTGTTTACTTCTTTTTTTTTTTAATACAATATTTGCTAAAATATCTGCAGTAAGTCAGATCATATTGCTCCTCCACCCAGCCCTCCATGGCTTCCCATCCCTCTCAGGGGTACAGCCCTGCCCCAGAGCGAGCTGAAAGTCTCCACAGAATTGGTCCCCATCATCTCTCTGACATCAGCTCCTATTACACAACCTTTGGCTCACTCCCCCCAGTGACATGGGTCTAGTTGCCGCTCTTCTACTCTTCCAAGCCTTCTTCTTCCTCAGCTGCGTTTCCTTCTTCCTGGGCATTCCTTCCCTAACATCTCCATGATTTATGACAGCCTCACCTGATTTGCTCAAATGTCAAGGGAGGCCTTACCTGACTGCTACATTGAACATGCCTAGCGCGCTGCATCCTGTCTTCTCCCTAAATATTGAACCCCCTTCTCTGCATTATTTATTCCATACATGTAAAAGCCCTTATACTGTTGAGCATACTATATCTTTTATTTCACTTATCTGTCTCTCACTACTTGAATGGAAAACTCCAGGTAAACTGGGGCTTGTGTCTGGATCATTTACTTTTTTTTTTTTTTTTTAATTAATTAATTTATTTTTGGCTGTGTTGGGTCTTCGTTTTTGTGCAAGGGCTCTCTCCAGTTGCGGCAAGCGGGGGCCCCTCTTCATCGCGGTGCGCGGGTCTCTCACTATCGGGGCCTCTCTTGTTGCGGAGCAGGGGCTCTAGGCGCGCAGGCTCAGTAGTTGTGGCTCATGGGCTCCAGATGCGCAGGCTCAGTAGTTGTGACTCACGGGCCCAGTTGCTCCGCGGCATGTGGGATCTTCCCAGACCAGGGCTCGAACCCGTGTCCCCTGCTTTGGCAGGCAGATTCTCAACCACTACGCCACCAGGGAAGCCCTGGATCATTTACTTTTGAATCACAGAAGTTAAAATAGTTTACAGTATGTACAGACATTTAAAATTTTTTTGTTGAGCATAGAAATGAATGATATTACACCCAGATGCTTGCTAGCGTCATGGCACCTTGATGAAACACCATTGTCTTGAACCTGCAAAATACTGGGAGAGGTCGCTGGATAAGAGTCAAGAAGTGGTACTTAGTGGGAGAGAGAGGTTAGAGAAAAGGATGGAATAAAGGCAAGGAAAATGCACAAAAAAATGAAACTGTGATCTGACTTGCTTGACAATTTAAGAAGACACATTTTCTTTTATTTAAGAGTTAAGAATACCATGTATTTGATGAGCTTAACTAAGCTTTTGGCAAATTAGAAAGTTAAGTTTTCCAAACTTGAAACTTGTTCTCAAACCACACATTTAATCTTTTTTTACAACAACAAAGTTGGAATTCTTCCTAATTTGTAATCTTATGAGGGAAAAAATAAACAATTATTTAGGCCACTTCTAACACAACTTCAGTATTTGGGGCTATATGTTTTAAATAGTCATGTCCTTACATAATTTAACCAAAACCATAGCTAAACATTAATTTCTAAATCAACTTTTAATATTCAAACTAGAGCCATTAAAAAATTCTATCTGGTTTATAAGTTAACCAATACTTGTCTGCTTATTTTTGCCAATAGATGTCAGTGGTTGACCGTATTAGTGAAATGATTGCAGATGTACTTGTTTTATGCCACTGTTAAAAGGCTTGACTTTAAAAGAATGTATCATTCCTTAAATGATCCTTTTTATTATTTCACCTTGAGAAGTAATATATATTTATGACGTGATAGGGTTGACAATAGGAAATGTTAATAGATTCCTTAATTGATTGCAACTGTTGAAATATTTAGGAGCTATAGGAAGCATTCACAAAATCAAAATGACTTTTTAAAATGCTTGCTTTTTTTATATAGATTTATGTATATTCCTCCAACCAAACAATTTTCAAAGTACAAGAGCAGCTGTTCATATATACAGTGTCAGTGTTTTATTCACATTCATGCCTGCAATGGAGAGTTTTATTGAGGTTTCAAGCAACTTATTTAAAAACAAACCCCAGGAACATTGTCCAAGGCAGTTTGCAAATAAAGCTTTATTTTTTTATTATAAATGGTTATACGGTAGTTGAGTAGTCATCATTTCTCTCTGTTAAACATGATTGTGAACATTCATTCAACATGAAATAGTCTCATTCTCAAGTCTTCCAATCAGATACAATTGTTTTTCCATTTCCTTTTCTACTATTGAATGTTTTATCCTCTCAGTGTTTCTTTCCTTTAGTATATCTTCTTGAGTTAGATGTAATGTTAAAGTAAAACAGTATATGGTAGGTTTATCTGGATTAAGAATTTCAAAAAATTATTACAGTTCTTTGGAATTTGCAAGAATAGTAACCCACGCTTCTCTTCTTTGGTTGATGGGAAAGGCACAAACCTCCGAGACATTTCAAAAATTTTCTTATGTATGATTTTTTTCTCCTAGAAAACTGCCATTACTATATTGAATAAAATATTGAGGTAATATTTTGATAAGGATTTTATTGAGCAGAAGAGACATGTATGCCATCATTTATTAATTAATTCAACACATACTTATTGAGCTCCTACTTTATACCGGGTCTTAACATGATTTCTTTCTTGCCTAGGGTTATCTGATACCATGTAGAATAAACCTGTGCTCTCTTTTTCCTACGTATAAGATAGTGGTGAGCATGTCTTAAATAAACTCTTTGAGTGAAAGAAAATACAAGCCACAGAGTGGGAGACAGTATGGGCGGAATATAATCTGACAAAAGATGTGCATACAGAACATGTAAGGAACTCATAAATAAATCAAGAAAAAGACATTCAGCCCAACTGAAAAGCAAACAGGCAAAATGGTTAAGCAAGGACACTTCATAACAGAGGCTGTCCTAATGGCTAATAAACTAAAGAAAATATGCCAACCAATTTGAGTCACCAGAGAAATAAAAATTCAAATTATTAAATACTCACCACAATATCTAAAATTTTTTAAAAAGAAATGGCGATACCAATGGTAGGCAAGGCTGTGAAGCAACAGGGTCCCTCGCACAGCTCTGATGTGGATATGTAAGTTGTTACAACCATTCTGGAAAACTGTTTGGAAGTTTCTTTTCAAGCTGAGCATATGCAAAACCTGTGATCTGGTAATTCCAAGAGAGTGGCACACACATGTGTAGTAAAAGATATGCATCAGAATGTCATTAGCAGCATAGTTTGCAAAAACGCCACACCGGAAACAACCCACAAGTCCACTTAGAATAGAAGGAGTAAATTAATTGTAGAATATGCATGCAAGGAATACTCTGCAGCAATGGAAAACAATGAACTATCACTACATGCAACAACATGGATGCAGCTCACAAACATTAAGCAAAACAAACTAGTCACAAAAAATGTACAATTTAATTCCATTTATATAAATCAGTTAAAAAGCAGTCAAAACTAATCTATAGAGGCAGAAACAACAATACCTTTAGGAGGGGTAATGACTAAAAGGGATCATGATGGAAACTTCCAGAGAGATTGTAATCTTCTTTCTTGATCTGGATGGTTTTACACAGGAATGTACACTTTGTAAAATGATTGTGATTCCTCTACTTTTCTGGTCATGTGCTCTGCCCCAACACAATACTTGAAAATTGAACTGACTATGCTTCATAATTGTTAACAGAATAATACTGATACATTGTCTATCACTTTATTCCAGATAAAGGATATTTGAGGCTCTTCACAAGGTATGCAGATGACTTTCCTCATTTACTCATTCACATTCTTACCATAATATGTAGGTGAAAGGACAAGACTTAGGTAGTGAAGACGGGGAAGTGAAATAATCTAATGGAGTTCCTGCTCCAAGTAAATTCATTTAAAGCACAAAACTTAGTTCTGAAATTTCTTGAAGATACCATCAAAAGAGAAACATAATGGAATACAAATTTTTTTTTGTTTTGCTTTTACCTGATATAATAATGAATATCAAAAAAAGTAAAGCTTTTTTTTTTTTTTTGCTAGCTCTTAATGTTGAGGAAATCATGTTTTATTTGTTTTTTCTTTTTTTAAATATAAGGGTCATTAAACAACATAATGCCTGTGATTTATGGCTGTTTTGTACAATATACATATACAACCAGAAAAATTCAAATCAGGAATTATGTATAAATAAACTATTTATTTAATGCTTCCTGACAATAGTAGTTTACATTTAATTTCTCATAGATACCCAAATCCTATCATGAAATACAACTGAAATGGCCAAACTCCCTGGAGAAGAATGTTTCCCTAAGGATTCTGGGAAAGATGTCACTCCCTCTTACTTTTCAACAGTATTTTGGACAGAATTATTACTTAATTCCACAAGTACTTACAGATTGCTTATATTTTGTGTAAGGTGCATAAAATAATAATGAAAACTAGAGCGTTTCCAATGAGAAAAACACTTAAAAATGAGGTTCTGATAGTTCCTTTTTTCCATGCTGCTTTTGTTCTAGCCTGACATTTACTCAACAGAATGTACACTGCTTAGGTTCAGTTCATCTGTCAGGTTTTTTTCTTTAATATATCATTTTCTTAAGTTCTACATTTAAAATAATGGGAGGAAATAAGTGAAATAAGAGAGACAGAGAAAGACAAATACTGTATAATTTCACTTATATGAGAATCCAAAAAACAAAACAAATGAGCAAACATAACAAAACAGAAACAGAGTCATAGGTACAGAGAACAAACAGGTGGTTGCCAGAGAGGAGGGGACTGGGGAGAGGAGAGAAATAGGGGAGGGAGATTAAGAGGTACAAACTTCTGGTTACACAATAAATGAGTCATAGGTATGAAAGGTACAGTGTGGGGAATATAGTCAGTTATTATGTAATATCTTTGTATGGTGACAGATGGTAACTAGATTATCATGGTGATCATTTAAAAATGTATAGAAATAACGAATCGCTATGTTGTGTACCAGGAATTAACATAGTGTTATATGTCAATTATACTTCAGAAATAAATTCATAGAGTATTATGAATGTTCTATATTCATAGAGATTAGATTTGTGGTTACCAAAGGTAGGGGGAGGGGAGAAGGGGAATTGGATGAAAATGGTTAAAATGTACAAACTTCCAGTTATAAATGAATACTAAGGATATAACGTGCAATGGAGGCTGTTGAGAGAGCAAATCTTAAGAGTTCTCATCACAGGGAGAGATTTTTTTTTTTTAGTTTCTTTAATTTTGTATCTGTATGAGACATTGGATATTCAGTAAACTTATTGTGATAATCATTTCAGGATGTGTGCAAATCAAATCATTAGGCTGCACACCTTAAACTTATCCAGTGTTGTATGTCAATTATATCTCAATAAAACTGGAAGAAAAAAATAATGGAAAGAAAATAATGGTACGATTTAAGGTTAGCCAAAAATCACATCTCTTTTGCATTCATTTGTTTTTCAAAATTGAACGTCAATCATTTTTCACCTTAAGGAAGTGAGCTTCAGGCTGGTCCTCCCTGAAGGTCACCTGTGAGGTGGGACCAGAGACTTAGCTCACATTCATTTCCTTAGTTTTCTTCACTCAGAAGCTGAACACGCAATTATAAAGTGGTAGGTTTTGTTCATGATGACACAGAATGACATAAATGCAAAAAAGGGGGTTATATATGTATGTATAGTATATATAAGTTATATGTATATATAGTCTCTCAATATAAATATATACATGTAATTTTTATTTATATATAAATTTATGTATACTATATAACATACACACATATATGAAAAAGAGAAGTAAGGAGGATTGTTAGGAAAACTCATACTTTTAAATTTTCATCTTCTTGTTCTCTAGGTTTATGTGATGTTTCTCTTGAGGTTTCTTACACAGTAAAGGAAAAATAACTGTTTATAAGCATAAATCTTTCTCTTATATTTAGCCCTAGTCCTTGGGCAACATCCTGAGACTTAATAAACTTGAATTTTGTCAGAAGAAAAGTGAAGGTAATTTAATGGTCAAGACCCTGTCATAGGAAATAGGTTCTTCTTGGAGCTCTCTGAGATTTAAGTTGGTGAGCTTCTCTCTGGCAAAAGGCAGTCAGAGACCAAATAGAAGAGACGCTGTCAAAGCCAGTGAAGGTAGAAGCTATAAAACCACATTCAGTTTAAAAGTACTGCTTTTATGGAGGCCACTTGCTATAGGAAAACTTAACGTAGTGGGAATTTCACTGGGGTTAGAAGACATAAGTTCAAATCCTGGTTCTGCCATTTCTAGCTGAACAATGTTGAAGAGGACAGTCATTTCTGGACCTTGGATTACCCACTGGAAAAGTTAGGAATTAGGACAAAAGATTCAGACAGTCTCATTGATGGTTCCAAAGTAATGCTATGCATTCCAACACATTCAAATATCAGGAATTTAAAATAAATGAACAGATATCTTCTATGTTCTATTGAGTGTTATAATTGTTGCTGCTGGAATACAAAACAAAACAAAAAACCAACCAAGAACTCACAAAAATACTCTGGTCTGCTCATGAAGGGCTCATAGTCAAAAGAGGCAGAATTTAAGAAATCCAGCAAGAAATAAAGTAGATGTTAAAATAAAGCTTGAATTCATATAGTTCTGTTTCCTGCTTTTCTTTCACTTGCACGGATTTGTATCAAGAACTGCAGTTCTACCAATTAATTTCTGTGTAAACTCAGGCAAGTTGAGCTTTGCTTCTCTCAACTATTAAAGAACACATATATCCCCCTTGGCAAGAGTTAGTGAAATTAAAAAAGATCTGTAACAAATGCAAAGCCCTTAACACTGTATCTGTACTTTGTAAGTGTTCAAAATGTCTAGTTCCCTGCCTTATCTAAACCTATCATTTTTTAAAAAATTTTTATTGGAGTGTAGTTGATTTACAATGTTGTGTTAGTTTCAGGTGTACAGCAAAGCGGATCAATTATACATATACGTATAGCCACTCTTTATTTTTGGCTGTGTTGGGTCTTAGTTGTGGCTTGAAGTCTCTTCATTGTGGCATGCTGGCTTCTCTAGCTGTGGCGTGAGGGTTTTCTCTCTCTAGCTGTGGCGCGCGGGGTCCAGAGCGCGTGGGCTCTGTAGTTTGTGGCATGCGGGCTCTCTCGTTGAGGCGTGTGAGCTCAGTAGTTGTAGCGCATGGGCTTAGCTGCCCCTCGGCATGTGGGATCTTAGTTCCCTGACCAGGGATCAAACCCGTGTCCCCTGCATAGGAAGGTGGATTCTTTACCACTGGACCACTAGGGAAGTCCTGATCCACTCTCTTTTAGATTCTTTTCCCATATAGGTCATTACAGAGTATTGAGTAGAGTTCCCTGTCCTATACAGTAGGTCCATAATAGTTTTCTATTTTATATATAGTAGTGTGTCCAACCTTATCATTTTAAACAAATTATGTTTTGTTTATTAGAAAAGGATAACTAAGAGGTCAAAGATAATAATATAGAATTATTGGGAGATAAGGGCAATAATATATGATCCTCAGCTTTGTTGAAAGAAAATTCTTCTGTGCTGGTGGATTTTTGTTCCGGTCTCTCATGCTGTCTGGAAAGGCATGTCACTGTTCAGAAAGGAAAATGTGTGTAAGAACATCTGAGAGAGAACCTCTAACTCCTGGGGGAATCAGAGGAACACTGATGGATGGTGAGCCGAGAAAATCATCATTATTTCAAAAGGATGGTGATCCTTATTTTATTTTAAGAAAGTTGAACATCTGTTAACAACAACAAAAATACGACTTAAAGGGCTTCCCTGGTGGCGCAGTGGTTGAGAATCCGCCTGCCAGTGCAGGGGACAAGGGTTCAAGCCCTGGTCTGGGGAGGTCCCACATGCTGCGGAGCAACTAAGCCCGTGTGCCACAACTACTGAGCCTGCGCTCTAGAGCCCGCGAGCCACAACTACTGAGTCTGTGTGCCACAACTACCGAAGCCCACGTGCCTAGAGCCCGTGCTCTGCAACAAGAGAAGCCACTGCAATGAGAAGCCTATGCACTGCAACAAAGAGTAGCCCCCGCTCGCCCCAACTAGAGAAAGCCCCCGCGCAGCAGCAAAGACCCAATGCAGCCAAAAATAAATATATAAATAAATTTATAGAATAAAAAAAAAAGAAATACGACTTAAAGATACAAAACTTTTGTCCTTGAACTTCACTGGTGAACTTTATTACTTCAGTTGAAATGTGTCCTGGTTAATGTTTAAGTACACTTTCTCCTTTCCATTTAAGGATGGGTTTTTAGAAATTTCTAGATAGTATTAATTTGATTGCCTTGTTATCATTGCTTAACACTTAGAGCGGTAATATATTTCTAATAGAACAGTAAGAATTTGGTAAATTAGTTGAAAGAATGAAAAACATAAGATTTGAATTTCTAACTACATTTTCCAGCTTACGCCCACTTTGTCTGCAAAACACTGACTGTAAGAGGATTAATGATACCAGTGATAACCCAGAGGGCTGTGATTTACACACAACTTTTAGCAATATCTTAAAAAAAACAAAGTCAGTTGTTTGGTTCATTAAACACAATATTTGTCTCTGACACTGTTTGTCTCTGACTCTGACACTAAGGGAATCATTTTAAAAGTTAGCCTGCTTTCTGAGGAAATCATCCATGACAGTCTCAAAATGCTAACTGTAATTCTCCCAAATATCTTAATTTTCCTTTAACATAATCTGTTACAAGCATATCATCCATTACTATGTAATGAGTATGATAGATTCTAATATTTTTTAAATTTTGGAATAACATGTATCGATTTTCTCTCCTTCATGTAAAGTACTTATTTTATCTTCTCTGTTTATCTCCCTTTCAAGATTTTAAGGTGTATCACTCTTTCTGGTACTTCCATTGTTCAGTTTAAGATGTTTTCCTATAAGGGTAAAATTAAATTCTATTTCTCATTGCTCATGGTATTATAAATCTTTTTATCCAGAGGGCTCTACTGCACTGATATATTCAGAGAGCATGCTACATACAGTAACTTGTACTTCTTTTTCCCCAGTAAAAATCAATAACTTTGGAGTCCATCATCATATAACTATTATTTGGATTGTTTTTTTCTCTCAAATTCCCAAAGTATTTGTGTTTACCATCTAAACAGCTTTGCTGTATCTTCCCGTAGCTCAGGGTTTTTTTTCTTTTTTGTTTTTTTTTGTTTTTTTTGAAATGTCAGTTTGTGTGACAGAATCTGCAAATTGCTTTGCCTCAAAGAAACCACTATCATCCCATCCTTCCCTTTATTAATGGAATCCCTGAGTTTTAGCTAAGCCCATTTCCCAGCTCTCTTTGCAGCTGGATGCAGCCATGTGACTAGGAATTGCTCAAGGGCATTCAGCTGGAAGTAATGGGTTTGAATGCTGCATCGTAATTTGATGAGAACGTGGCTCATCCTCCGGTTTCCCTCTCTTCTTCCTGGCTGGGTTGTTGGTGTGATAAGGTCATGGAACAAGCTAATAACCATTAAGATCTCTGGATGATGTTGTGGAAAAGGATTCTGGACTGGCTGTACATCTCTGGATTGTTATGGGGGAGATAAGTAAACATCTCAACTGGTTGAGCCGTTGAGTTTTGGTTTATCTTTGTTAGAGTAGCTTGGCCTATCAACTGAATAAAGCACTGTATACAACTGAAATGTTTTTGCGTATTGCTCTAGATATATGAAGGGCCCCAGGTACCCACATTCTTTATATTTTTCTCTCTTTAGTTTTTTAGCCTCCCTCTAGATGAGTTAAGCAACTCTTTGAAAGACAGTTGAGGGTACACACTGAAATATATGTTAAGTTTCTTTTTGGAAGGAAAAAAGATTTCAACAAATAAAACAATAAACCAAGCCACTTAGGCATTCTAAGGAAATCTACATACCAAAACTTCTTGAGATTGCTTGCAGCAGTTTCCAAGGGGTTACTGAATCTAGTTAATGTAAGAGCAATGAAAATGTAATCAATAAAATAGAAACATGTGGAAAAGTGACATAATATTTTTGCATAAGTGCATTTTGAAAAGGTTAGTAATGAGTTAATATGTTAATCTCACAGAGGGTGACAAAGATGAGAAAGAACAACGTCTCTGTTTTTTGAATTAGAATATTATGATGGTTAATTCTGTTTCAGAAAAGAGATATTGTGTATGTTTTGATTTAAAAGTGTATCATAGATTAGACACTTTTGTATTTGTGAGCAGTCCGGGGAGATAAATGCTTTGCTTTCTGACAGAATTTGATTTCATTTCTTTCAGTATTGTAATATAAATTGCAACTTATTGGACTTATTTTCCTTCCTTCTTTCCTTCTAGACTGTGGCCTTCTTGAGGCCAGCATCTGTATTGTTCAGTGCTCCATCCTCAAAACATGTAGAATTAACCAATAGATGAACGAAAGAAAACATATATAAGTTATTTGTTGTCATGAGGCTTTGCAAGGGAATCACTTTGATAATATTAACTTATTTATGATGAAACAGGTGATTATTTTAGAAACTTAACAAAACTCTATTTGATTTCTATGTATTATAGTACATCATTTCCTTGTGGGCATTATGGAGGCTTTAAAAGTTGCATCAGTGTGAGAACAGCATTAGTCCATGACAAAACTTCAAAATTGGCAGATGGTACCTTTATTTATTTATTTTTGTGTCTTGCAGCCTGCCTCGTCCTGCCCTCTTTTGGACCAGGTGGTTAGTACGGACTTCATCCTAGACAGTCCTGGAGAGGTTGCCCCTGTTTTCTGTGTGTCCTCTGTTCTCTCTCCCGGATGCCATGGAAACTTTCATCCTATCTCAGCCCCTCAGGGTCTCTGTCTCAGTATTTCAAGGTGAAATTAGATCACAAGAGCCAACAGTATTAAGATTACTAATAGTGGACTGGGCCAGGGCTTTCTTTCCTTCTCTCATGGAAGAGTTTATTTAGCCAGAGACATTTTTATGCTGTAATTCTGTCTTGATTGTTAATTCATCATAGGGACTACATGATGGTAGTTTTAGAACTGATGAAACATCCAGACAAGGAAGGGATGTGTGTGGTTAATGTGTGGAGCATCTCAAATTTTGACTGTGTATCTGTCTAGTTAAATGGTAGGCTGTTCTGCTTGGGCTGAACTCACTAAATCTGTAAATTTGGCATTATATGCATCTAATAAAAATGTTGAATCACATTTTGCAGAGAACACAATACGATGTGTCTCTCATATGACGTTTTGGAGGCTTCCTGCCAGCTTCCTTACAAATAAAATAGTGATAACATACCCACACAACTTGAATTCTAAAGTTGTTATGTAATTCAGATGAAAAAAAAATGATTTGTGAACCATAGAGTGCTATAAAATGAATAGTATTGTTTGTGATTAAATACAATCAGAATATAGTTTTACATAAAGACTCTGGCATAGTTTTCCTTGTAAGACTTTCAGTATGTTCAACTTCATCGAGTCTAGCTATTTGTTTCCTGGTGACTACTAAGGGTATAACTGAATGATGTAAATACCCAAGTTCCATCCTGCAGACTTGCTATTTGATGAGGTATTTGCATTATCGTGAGAGAAAAAGTATAGAAATGAAAAAAAAAGACCAAAAATTCCATGTAGTATACTTTACAGCTGCCATCAGACTAAAAATCCCAAATACAGATGCTAATCAACTTTTAATGAATTATTTAAATAAAAGTAATGAATATTCAGGTATGCTGCAATCAGTAGTTCAGTAAACTATTGTTGAGAGAATCTCTAAATCCTATATAGTAATAATGGAAAAGCTTAAAAATTCAATTGTTCCAAATTTATGTAGAGATCTCAATTTCTACTTCCTACCAAAAACTTTGTCTCCTGTTACTGAACTGCCCTTAAAAACCAAGCCTCCAGGTTTCCAAGATTGGGAAATCTGTTGGTACTTTGGAGACTCCCACCCTTAACTCTTTTTTGTAAGTTCAGCTGTTCATTGCAAAGAATATTTTTTACATTTGGCCAGGGTTTATGTGTTTTGAAAAAAGAAGTTTTGTCTTTTAGAATACCTTGTCTGCCATATTTTCAAAATCGAAAACCACCATCTTCATAAAAGAGAGGGTGAATAACTCTTCCTCCTGCAATTGAATGTATTCTGGAAGGATTCCACTTTTATATATAAGCAATAGGTTTTAGTGCATTTTACTTAAGTGTGCACTTATAAACATGGATTTGTGATGCTCTGGTTCACTCCTATCCAATAGGGTTTTTTAAAGTGATAGATAAGGTTTATGAATCTGTGTTGTCCAGTATGGTAGTCATTTGGCATATTTGACTATCGAGCATTTGAAATGTGGCTAATATGCCTGAATTTTTAATTTTAATTAATTTCATTTTGAATAGTGATATGTGATTGGTGGCTACCATATTGGACAGTGCAGCTCTAGACATTTATATACAGAAGCTGATCTAGTGGGCAAGAGAAATGGTTTTGACTGCAGCATGGAGAACAGTGAGTGGGGAAGAAAAGAATTAAATTAAGCACTAGCAAAAATACTGAAATGAATATACTAGAATTGTGGGGCTATGGTGGGAGAGAGAAGCTGGAAGTAAATTGGCACAATTAAGATAATGAAAATTGACAACAGAGTTGTTTTCAGTGGTTCGCAAATGTTAAGATGATCAGAATCACCTGCAGGGTTTTAACAACCTACCAGACCTCAAATGCAGTTCTTTCTTTCTTTTTTTTTTAATTGAAGTATAGTTGATTTACAGTGTTGTGATTGTTTCTGGTGTACAGCAAAGTGATTCCGAATATATATATTCTTTTTCAGATTTTTTTCCTTTGTTGGTTATTACGATATACTGAATATAGTTCCCTGTGCTGTATAGTAGGACCTTGTTGTTTATCTAAATGCAGTTTCTGATTCAGTAGGTTTGGGTTGGGGTCCGAGAATTTGTGGTTTAAAAAGTTTGCAGGTGATGCTGATCTTGCTGGTTTGAAGACAGCACTTTGAAAACTATGGTGTAACTCTGTTGTAGAGTTGCTAGCTCCAATGTGAAGGCTGCTTGCTGGAGAGTGACACTACTACGTGAGCCCCCTGGCTTATTTCCGCTGGAAATACTCTTGCTTCCTAGCACCCAGAAGAGGATAGCCTGACTTCCCCAGAGAGAGATTGAAAACTTAGTTAAGAGGTCAGATCTTTCTGCTATTTTGGACAAAGACAAACTGTGTACCTTTTGACTTACATATTTATTTACTTAGATCCAATTAATAATTGGATTGGTTTAATAATATTATTATAAATTTATGAAATTAACTAATTAATATACTTAGTAAACTATTATCTATTAAATTATGATAAATTTTCCATGTTAATCAACAGGGTCAATGTAGTGAATACTGTTAGTTACCTACCTAACCCTTCGTTCTTCCTAACATTAACACTGATTTAAAAAAAAAAGTTCCACTTCTTTCATGACCAAAGATGACCAAATTCTTGGTTTCAGGATTAGATCTCAAATTGTTTACATTTCTTTGGAACTAGTTATGTTAAAACTAGTTTCTTTAAACTAGTTATGTTAATTTCATCTTCTTGCAAGTGATTGGTTTAAGAGTGAAGTATTTAACCCAAACAGTGAGAAGTTTCTTTCATTGTAAGAAAGAGGCACAACAATAGATGCTATTTTTCCCCTGGACTTGGTAGTTTGGTTATAAACCCTGAAATTACTGCAGCCCATCAGTACACAGCCCCTAACTGTGATCTTTAGGGTGTTATGATCAGGAGGTTTTTATTTGTTTTTGTTTTTTTTATCCTTTTTTTTTCCTAAATCACAGAGGTAAACAGAAGCATTCTTTGTTCCTCTTGAAGCTGTTAATGGAACAATGTCAGGAATTAATTCAAGAAACCCTTTCTTTGGTGTTACTCCTCATGTTAGTAACAAGAAATGATATTTACTAGTGACAGAAAAGTCTAGAGGACTATTCAGAGATTTCTCTCCACCTATTTTACCAACTGAATTGTGAACTCTTTTAAAGATAAATACTTTTATATAGTGTCTGGTTAAGTTCTTGGCATAATAATTTCACAATAAACTCTCATGCAAATGATATATGGACAAATAAATAAATCAACATTTCTTCCTTAGCATCCTAAATAGATTTTTAAAGGAACGTTACTAGTTTATGTAAATTTACCGTTGCTTTGTTTGCTGAATTATACCAAGATTTTATTCACAAGATTTGTCATGAAAATGTAGAAATTGCAGGATTATTTCTTGTTCTAGGCAGCTATGCTGTTATACTACATCTAATTTTTTTCCACTCTGACTTATCTGTAGAGCAAAATGACAATGGACATGACCTACTTCCTTCTTCCTTCTTTTTCTTATCAGATCAAATAACAAAGTAGAATAAATGACAAGAGAAACAATAGGATTGCCATAACCTCAGGTTATATTTTTCCAAAAAAAAAGAAAGTCCTCTAATGTGTCCTTTGGCGTGATATAACACTAACATTTAAAATGTCCTTTTCCTTTGCTTCGACATTCTATAGCCCATCAAAAAGTAAATTTGAGGTGATGTCATGTAATGTCTAGTGGATGATTGGGCTACAGAAACATTGCCATTGACTGACCTATCTCTAGCTTCATAAGCAGTACCACTTATTTCTAGATGGCAGACAAGTTATATAATCAGCATGAGCTGTTTAAAGTATAATTATAAAGAGATCATAGCTGAAAATGGTTTGTTTCCCAAATGTCTGGATAGATATTCACACTGTTTATCATCTTGTATCTAATTTTACTACATTAGTCAGACATTTCTCAAATTTAAGTCTTAATTTATGAGGTTGGGTGGTAAACAAAAAATACAAAGGAAAATCAGATATAAAATATTTCATAATATAATTTGCTTTATTTTAAATTGCCATGTGATTAAAAGTTATCCACCAACTACAACTGAATATGTGTAACGCAAATCATCCTATTTTTTAGACTTCTTATATTTTTAGAACATTTTTCCTAATTACTCATTTCTGTAAATTCCATCAGTTGATTTTCTTTTTCCTGTTTAGAGAAGGCATGCAGAACAGTTTGCTTCCCATTTCCAGTAATGCTCCTCTACCCAGCCAGTAAGCTTGGAGTTCTTTCCCCACTCCCAGCTCTATTGAGATATGATTGACATATAGCATTGTGTAAATTTAAGGTGTACAATTTGATAATTTGGTACACGTATACATTGTGGAATGATTGCCACAATAAGATTAGTTAACACCTTTGTCACCGCGTAGAATTACCATGTGTGTATGTGTGGTAAGAACTCTTAAGATCTACTCTCTTAGCAACTTTTAAGTTTATATAATTCAGTATCATTAACTGTACTCACCGTGCTGTACATTAGATCTATAGAACTTATGCATCTTATAACTGAAAGTCTGTACCCTTTGACTACCTTCAACCATTTCTCCCAACCCCCTATCCCTGACAACCAACAATCCACTCTCGGTTTCTATGAGTTTGTTTTTTATAGATTTCACATATGAGTGAGAGCATATAGTATTTGTAATAATGCCTTCAGATTTCATTCATGTTGTTACAAATGGCAGGATTTCCCTCCTTTTTTAATGGCTGAATAATATTCCTTTGTATCAATATATACATACCACATCTTCCTTATCCATTCATCTGTTGATGGACCCTTCGGTTGTTTCCATGTCTTGGCTGTTGTAAATAATGCTGCAGTGAACAAGGGGTACAGATATCTCTTTGATATAATGATTGAGTTTCCTTTACATATATACCCAGAAGTGGAATTGCTGAATCATATGGTAGTTTTATTTTTAATTTTTTGAGGAACCTCCATAATGTTTCCTGTAGTGGCTGCACCAGTTGACGTTCCCACCAGCAGTACACAAGGGCTCCCTTTTCTCCATGTTCTTGCCAATGCTTGTTACCTCTTGTCTTCAAACACATCATATTCAAAGCTTAATTAATGTCTACTCTTTCCAAACCATTTCAGTGATTGGCACTAAAATCCATCCACTTTAACAGAGAAAATATTTATTTATCATCATTGATCCCTCCCCCTCTCATATCGCACACTTCCCATTACAATCTATTTTCAAATGCTTGAGACTTTTAAAACACTTCTATTTATACAATCCACATTCCGTAAAATTCACCCATTTAATGTGCACAAGTCAGTGTTTCTTAGTATACTCACAGGATTGTGCAGCCACCATCACAGTATAATTTTAGAAATTTTTGTCCCCTGGCAAAAGAAGCACTTTACATATCAACAGTCGTACCGCTCCCCCATCTCCTCCACCCAGTCCTAGGCAACCAGTGGTCTACTTTCTATCTTTATATTTTGTCTCTTCTGGATGTTTTATATAAATGGAATCGTACAATATATAGTCTTTGTGATTTCATTTAGCGTAATATGTTCAAAGTTTATCCATGTCAAAGTATGTTGCTTTACGCTTTTTTATTGCCAAAAATATTTCATTGCATGGTTATGCCACATTTTATTCATCCATTTATCAGTCGATGGTCATTTCAACTGTTTCCACTTGTGATCTATTATGAATAGCCAACTATGAACATTCATGTACAAGTTTTCATGTGGGATATATGTTTTTATTTCTCTTGATTGTATACCTAGGGGTGGAAATGCTAGATTTTAAGGTAACTCTAGCTTCACATTTTGAGGGACTGCCAAACTGTTTTCTAAAGCAGCTGGATCATTTTACATTCCCATTAGAAGTTTATGAACATTTCTGTTTCCATAGCCTTGCTAACCCTTGAGATTGTCTGTCTTTTTTATTCTAGCCATCCTAGTGGATGTGGAATAGTATCTCACTGTGGTTTTGATTTGCATTTCCCTGACGGTTAATGATGTGTATCTTTTCGTGTACTTATTGGCCATTTGTATATCTTTCTTGGAATAGGATCTGTGTTCACATCCTTTGCTCCTTTAAAAACTGAGTTATTTTATCATTTCATTATTGAGTTGAAAGAGGATTTTTTAATATATATATTCTGGGTAAAAGTCCATTATGAGGTATATGATTTGCAAAGATTTCTTCCCAGTCTGTAGGTTGTCTTTTTACGTTCTTGATGGTATCATTTGTAGCACGAAAGTTTCTAATTTTGTTCGAGTCCAATTTATTAATTTTTTTATTGTCATTTATATTTTGGTGTCATGTCTAAGAAACCACTGCTAACGCGAGCCACAAATATTTACTACTATGTCTTCTTCTAAGAGTTTCATAGTTTTAGTTCTTAGACTTATGTCTATGATCCATTTTGAGGTACTTTTTGTGTCTGATGTGAGCTAGCAGTCCAATTTAATTCTTTTACTTGTAGATATCCAGTTCTTAGCAGTTTGTTGAAAAGACTATTTTCCTTATCAAATCTTGGCACCATCAAAAATCAGCTGACCACAAATGGAAAGATTTATTTCTGGGCTCTCAGTTCTATTCCTTTGATCTCTATGTCTGTCCTTACGCAAATACCACAATATCCTGATTACTCTAATTTTATAGTAAGTTTTGGAATCAGGAATTGTGAATCCTCCAAATGTGTTCTTTTTTTTTTTTTCAAGAATATTTTGGCTCTTCTGAGTCCCTTGCATTTCCATATAAATTTTAGAATCAGCTTGTCAATTTCCTAAAGAATCCAGCTGACATTTTGACAGGAATTGCATTGAATCTGTAGATCAACTTAAGGAGTACTGTTATCTTAACGGTAATATCTCTACCGATCCATGAACTTGGGGTATCTTTCCATTTGTGTCTTAATTGCTTTCAACAATGTTTATAGTTTTAACTGTACAAGTCTTACACTACTTTGTCAGTTTTTTATCTAATTATTTTATTCCTTTTGATGCTATTTTAAATAGAATTATTTTCTTAATTTTATTTCTGGTATGTTCATTGCTAGTGTATAGAAATACAGTTGATTTTTGGATATTGAAGACTTGCTTAATGCTTGAGATTTAAAATCCTAATTATTTCTTTATATTTTTGTAGTCTCTCTCTAGTTCATTTTTGGCTCTTAACCATGCCCTTCTTTCTTACTTTCTCAGGAACCTATAGATTTTTTTTTTTTTCTCTTTCTGCTAGATAACTACATAGTTACCTTTTTTTTTCTTTACGGTATATTAAACCTCTTCCCCTCAACTGGGAGTTCCACCTCAGTATTAGACTCTCATTTTTACTTCTGTCATCATTCTCAGTTCAACCTCTTCCAACACATGTCAGCCACAATGATATCTTCCAAATGAATTTTGGTCATGTCATTCTCCACTTAAAATCCTTGACAACTTCTTACTATTCGTATAATAAGGATCAACACTGTGTTGATATTCTAAGAGTCCTCCATGGCTTGTCCCTGCATGCATCTCCATCACATTACACGCGGAATGCCACTATGCTCTTTGCCCTTTGACCTCCTGTCACACTCTCCTGCTGTCAGTTCCTGGATCAGGCTATACTCCTTCCATCCACAGGCCCTGATAGACGGTGCCCTCTGCCAGGCACGCTCTCCCCTTGCTAACACCACACCATCCTCAGATCTTAGAGAAGCCTCCCATGACCTATACCTTTGGCTGGTTTCCTTATTTTCAACCTGCACAATGCCACACTCCTTTTCTTCAAAACAATAACTCTTGTTTATAATTGAACACATAGGTTTTAGTACTTAATTAATGACTTCATCTTTCAAAAGACAATAACGGAATATAATGACAATGTCCGTTTTTGCTCCATTGTATCTTTAGTGCCTGATACCTAGAAATGCTTCACTTAAAACTTTATCGACTAAATGAATCCTCATTATCATTTCTGGCAAGTAGTTGCTACCTGGAGTACATTGTTCTATTGGTTCTATTGTGATTTTTGGAGTCATATATGTGAGTGGACGCTGTTTAGCTTGTTAAAGCTTTAAAGTGACAGCATTATTCTCTCTGATCAAAGGGATCTAATCAGGAATTTAAGGTTCAGGAACTTTCAGTTGTGACTACTGAATGTGTTCTGTCTCGCCTTGAGGAAGATACTTCATTATTTATGTGAGTTTTGCATTCAGAAGTCTCTCTCTTCTTTAACAGACAGTCGCTAATGAGGATGGCACCTCCAAAAGAGCAAAGTCCTAAGGTTCTTAATAACTAGGTGTGGCTCTTTGAAAGTCTTTTAAGCCCTTTGAACCTCACATCTCTAATCAGTGAAATAGCTACCTCATTGGTTGTAGGTGAAATGCCTAACGCATAAAAATTTTTGTTTCTTGCTCCTCTGTGTTTCCACTTACCTCCCATCTCTCAGCTCATGGTTTTCAACCTGAGAGTACATGGTAAAATAATTCATAATCTTTTGAACCAGTGGTCTTCAAAATGGAATGCACACATACAAAGAATACTAAAGATAATCCACTGGTGTCCAAGAAGAAAACATTAGAACTTCAGTTTATAGTTATGTTATTGAAAAATAAAGACACACACAAAGGCTTGTTATATAAATAACACAGATCGATGCTGGTGGTCTCAGTTTCTCTTAAGTAAAATTTTAAATTATCTGATTTATCGTTTCTACTATTTAATTTCAACAAAACTAACTTTCACGCAATGGACAAGTTGCTTGGAAAGATTCCTGGGAAGAAACATCACATTGAAGATAACTGCCAGAGTTTTAATCTCAGCTTCTTGTCAGACATATATTGGGTGGATCAGGAAAACGAAAGCACTCTAATTCAATCACACTATTGCATGCTACCTGAAATTTATTTTTTAAAATAATCACATTTTTAAAAAATAAATAAAATAATCACATTTTATTATGCCCTTCTTTGGTAAATAAGACATTTTTTCCCCACGGTGACTGAGAAAGAAACTCATGCCAAGGAGAGAGCATCTTGAAGATAGGTATTTGGAAATGTTTTGTTGCAAACATGTCACCCATAAAAACTCTCATTGCTCTTCACATAAAAAAGATCTAGAAACCACTTTCTAACCAGCTCATAAGAACAGCTGGCCCAAAGAACACAGAAATTTAACATAAAGCTAAATTTCAACAAAATCTTAGGCTAATTACAGATGGATTGAAAATGTGTCATGATTATTAATACAGCTGATGATACATGCCGACCATTTCTATTTAGGTGTTTTCAAGGTATTTTGTCTTGCTAAAATGTTAATGTCAGCGCTTAATCCCAATTACCAAAATACACTTTACATAGAAAGGAACTTTGGATGCTCCAACAAAAATATCGAAGCAGTTACATTAAGAAAGTTTTTGTACACTTAGCCAATAAATTATTTATTAAAGTATTAATATTTGTCTCCTTTTTGAAGAATCATATTTTATGTGTATTTTTTAATGTATGCAATATGTTAGCATATTAGTATGCAAATATAATTTTAAATAAATAGTTCTACATATCCTGAGGGTGTATGCTCAATTAATTGTTTTTCTTTTTCATGATTGGAATGAATGTTCAGATGACTAGAAACAACCTCCAAAAAGAGATTGTGAATTATATAGCTCTGAGAATGTGAATTTCACTTCTTCCTTTTCTGCAACATTTTCTTTTTTTTGTTTGGAATTTTTTTTTTTTTATATAGCAGGTTCTTATTAGTTATCAATTTTATACATATTAATGTATATATGTCAATCCCAATCTCCCAATTCATCCCACCACCACCCCCACCGCCCCCTTCCCCCCTTGGTGTCCATACGTTTGTTCTCTACATCTGTGTCTCTATTTCTGCCTTGCAAACCGGTTCATCTGACCACTTTTCTAGATTCCACATATATGCGTTAATATACGATATTTGTTTTTCTCCTTCTGACTTACTTCACTCTGTATGACAGTCTCTAGGTCCATCCACATCTCTACAAATGACCCAATTTTGTTCCTTTTTATGGCTGAATAATATTCCATTGTATATATGTACCACCTCTTCTTTATCCATTCGTCTGTCGATGGGCATTTAGGTTGCTTCCATGACCTGGCTATTGTAAATAGTGCTGCAATGAACATTGTGGTACGTGAGTCTTTTTGGATTATGGTCTTTTTCAGGGTATATGCCCAGTAGTGGGTTTGCTGGGTCATATGGTAGTTTTATTTTTAGTTTTTTCAGAAACCTCCGTACTGTTCTCCATAGTGGCTGTATCAATTTACATTCCTACCAACAGTGCAAGAGGGTTCCCTTTTCTCCACACCCTCTCCAGCATTTGTTGTTTGTAGATTTTCTGATAATGCCCTTTCTAACCGGTGTGAGGTGATACCTCATTGTAGTTTTGATTTGCATTTCTCTAATAATTAGTTATGTTGAGGCACTTTTCATGTGCCCCTTGGCTATCTGTATGTCTTCTTTGGAGAAATGTCTACTTAGGTCTTCTGCCCATTTTTTAATTGGGTTGTTTGTTTTTTAAATATTGAGCTGCATGAGCTGTTTATATATTTTGGAGATGAATCCTTTGTTCATTGATTCATTTGCAAATATTTTCTCCCATTCTGAGTATTGTCTTTTCATCTTGTTTATAGTTTCCTTTGCTGTGCAAAAGCTTTTAAGTTTCATTTGGTCCCATTTGTTTATTTTTGTTTTTATTTCCACTATTCTAGGAGGTTGGTCAAAAAAGATCTTGCTGTGATTTATGTCATAGAGTGTTCTGCCTATGTTTTCCTCTAAGAGTTTGATAGTGTCTGGCCTTACATTTAGGTCTTTAATCCATTTTGAGTTTATTTTTGTGTATGGTGTTAGGGAGTGTTCTAATTTCATTCTTTTACATGTAGCTGTCCAGTTTTCTCAGCACCACTAATTGAAGAGAAAGTCTTTTCTCCATTGTATATCCTTGCCTGCTTTGTCATAGATTAGTTGACCATAGGTGTGTGGGTTTATCTCTGGGCTTTCCATCCTGTTCCATTGATCTATATATTTCTGTTTTGTGCCAGTACCATACTGTCTTGATTACTGTAGCTTTGTAGTATAGTCTGAAGTCAGGGAGTCTGATTCCTCCAGCTCTGTTTTTTCCCCTCAAGATTGCTTTGGCTATTTGGGGTCTTTTGTGTCTCCATACAGATTTTTAAGATTTTTTGTTCTAGTTCTGTGAAAAATGTCATTGGTAATTTAATAGAGATTGCATTGAATCTGTAGATTGCTTTGGGTAGTATAGTCATTTCCACATGTCTTTATTTTTCAGTAAATTAACTATAAATTGAAGTTCTAATATTGATTCTTCCAATCCAAGAACATGGTATATCTCTCCATCTGTTTGTGTCATCTTTGATTTTTTTCATCAGTGTCTTATAGTTTTCTGAGTACAGGTCTTCGACGTCCTTAGGTAGGTTTATTCCTAGGTATTTTATTCTTTTTGTTGCAATGGTGAGTGGGATTGTTTCCTTAATTTCTCTTTCAGATCTTTTGTTGCTAGTGTATAGAATGCAAGAGAATTCTGTGCATTAGTTTTGTATCCTGCAACTTTACCAAATTCATTGATTAGCTCTAGTAATTTTCTGGTGGCATCTTTAGGATTATCTATGTATAGTATCATGTCATTGCAAACAGTGACAGTTTTACTTCTTCTTTTCCAATTTGTATTCCTTTTATTTCTTTTCCTTCTCCGATTGCTGTGGCTAGGACTTCCAAAACTATGTTGAATAATAGTGATGGGAGTGGACATACTTGTCTTGTTCTTGATCTTAGAGGAAGTGCTTTCAGTTTCTCACCATTGAGAATGATGTTTGCTGTGGGTTTGTCGTATATGACCTTTTTATGCTGAGGTAGGTTCCCTCTATGCCTACTTTCTAGAGAGCGTTTATCATAAATGGGTGTTGAATTTTGTCAAAAGGTTTTTCTGCATCTATTGAGATGATCATATATTTTTTATTCTTCAGTTTGTTTATATGGTGTATCACATTGATTGCTTTGCATATATTGAAGAATCCTTGCATCCCTGGGATAAATCCCCCTTGATCATGGTGTATGATCCTTTTAATGTGTTGTTGGATTCTGTTTGCTAGTATTTTGTTGAGGATTTTTGCATATATATTGATCAGTGATATTGGTCTGTAATTTTCTTATTTTGTAGTATCTTTGTCTGGTTCTGGTATCAGGGTGATGGTGGCCTTGTAGAATGAGTTTGGGAGTGTTCCTTCCTCTGCAATTTTTTGGAAGAGTTTGAGAAGGATAGGTGTTAGCTCTTCTCTAAATGTTTGATAGAATTCGCCTGAGAAGCCATCTGGTCCTGGGCTTTTATTTGTTGGAAGATTTTTAATCACAGTTTCAATTTCAGTGCTTGTGATTGGTCTGTTTGTATTTTCTATTCTTCCTGGTTCAGTCTTGGTTATACCTTTCTGAACCTGGTTCAGAAAGGTTATACCTTTCTAAGAATTTGTCCATTTCTTCCAGGTTGTCCATTTCATTGGCATAGAGTTGCTTGTAGTAATCTCTCATGAGTCTTTGTATTTCTGCAATGTCAGTTGTTACTTCTCCTTTTTCATTTCTAATTTTATTGATTTGAGTCCTCTGCCTCTTTTTCTTGATGAGTCTGGCTAAAGGTTTATCAATTTTGTTTATCTTCTCAAAGAACCGGCTTTTAGTTTTATTGATCTTTGGTATTGTTTTCTTTGTGTCTATTTCATTTATTTTTGCTCTGATCTTTATGATTTCTTTCCTTCTACTAACTTTGGGTTTTGTTTGTTCTTCTTTCTCTAGTTCTTTTAGGTGTTAGGTTAGATTGTTTATTTGAGATTTTTCTTGTTTCTTGAGGTAGGGTTGTATTGGATAAACTTCCCTCTTAGAACTGCTTTTGCTGCATCCCATAAATTTTGGATCGTCATGTTTTTGTTGTCATTTGTCTCTAGGTATTTTTTGATTTCCTCTTTGTTTCTTCAGTGATCTCTTGGTTATTTAGTAACGTATTGTTTAGCCTCCATGTGTTTGTGTTTTTTACGTTTTTTTCCCTGTAACTGATTTCTAATCTCATAACGTTGTGGTTGGAAAACATGCTTGATATGATTTCAATTTTCTTAAATTTACTGAGGCTTGATTTGTAACCCAAGATATGATCTATCCTGGAGAATGTTCTGTGTGCACTTGAGAAGAAAGTGTAATCTGCTGTTTTCGGATGGAATGTCCTATAAATGTCAATTAAGTGTATCTGGTCTATTGTGTCATTTAAAGCTTGTGTTTCCTTGTGAATCTTCTGTCTGGATGATCTGTCCACTGGTGTAAGTGAGATGTTAAAGTCCCCCACTATTATTATGTTACTGTCGATTTCCTCTTTTATAGCTGTTAGCAGTTGCCTTATGTGTTGAGGTGCTCCTGTGTTGGGTGCATATATATTTATAATTGTTATATCTTCTTCTTGGATTGATCCCTTGATCATTATGTAGTGTCCTTCCTTGTCTCCTGTAACATTCTTTATTTTAAACTCTATTTTATCTGATATGAGTATTGCTACTCCAGCTTTCTTTTGATTTCCATTTGCATGAAATATCTTTTTCCATCCCCTCACTTTCAGTCTGTATGTGTCCCTAGGTCTGAAGTGGGTCTCTTGTAGACAGCATATATGTGGGTCTTGTTTTTGTATCCATTCAGCGAACCTGCATCTTTTGGCTGGAGCATTTAATCCATTCACATTTAAGGTAATTATCGATATGTATGTTCCTATTACCATTTTCTTTATTGTTATGGGTTTGTTTTTGTATGTCCTTTTGTTCTCTTGTGTTTCCCACTTAGAGAAGTTCCTTTAGCATTTGTTGTAGAGCTGGTTTGGTGGTGGTGAATTCTCTTAGCTTTTGCTTGTCTGTAAAGCTTTTGATTTCTCTGTTGAATCTGAATGAGATCCTTGCTGGGTAGAATAATCTCAGTTGTAGGTTCTTCCCTTTCATCACTTTAAATATATCATGCCACTCCCTTCTGGCTTGTAGAGTTTCTGCTGAGAAATCAGCTGTTAACCTTATGGGAGCTCCCTTGTATGTTATTTGTCGTTTTTCCCTTGTTGCTTTTAATAATTTTTCTTTGTCTTTAATTTTTGTCAGTTTGATTACTATGTGTCTTAGAATGTTTCTCCTTGGGTTTATCCTGTCTGGGACTCTCTGTGCTTCCTGGACTTGGATGGCTGTTTCCTTTCCCATGTTAGGGAAGTTTTTGACTATAATCTCTTCAAATATTTTCTTGGGTCCTTTCTCTCTGTCTTCTCCTTCTGGGACCCTATAATGCACATGTTGGTGTGTTGTTGTCCCAGAGGTCTCTTAGTCTGTCTTCATTTCTTTTCATTCTTTTTTCTTTATTCTGTTCCACAGCAGTGAATTCCACCATTCTGTCTTCCAGGTCACATATCCGATCTTTTGCCTCAGTTATTCTGCTATTGATTCCTTCTAGTGTATTTTTCATTTCAGTTATTGTATTGTTCATCTCTATTTGTTTGTTCTTTAATTCTAGGTGTTTGTTCTTTAATTCTTCTAGGTCTTTGTTAAACATTTCTTGAATCTTCTTGATCTTTGCCTCCATTCTTTTTCCGAGGTCCTGGATCATCTTCACTATCATTATTCTGAATTCTTTTTCTGGAAGGTTGCTTATCTCCACTTCATTTAGTTGTTTTTCTGGAGTATTATCTTGTTCCTTCATCTGATACATAGTCCTCTGTCTTTTTATTTTGTCTGTCTTTCTGTGAATGTGGTTTTTGTTCCACAGGCTGCAGGACTGTAGTTCTTGCTTGTGCTGTCTTCCCTCTGGTGGATGAGGCTATCTAAGAGGCTTGTGCAAGCTTCCTGATAGGAGGGTCTGGTGGTGGGTAGAGCTGGGTGTTGCTGTGGTGGGCAGAGCTCAGTAAAACTTTAATCCGGTTGTCTTCTGATGGGTGGGGCTGAGTTCCTTCCATGTTGGTTGTTTGGCCTGAGGCGACCCAGCACCGGAGACTACAGGCTCTTTGGTGGGGCTAGTGGTGGACTCTGGGAGAGCTCACGCCAAGGAGTACTTCCCAGAACTTCTGCTGCCAGTGTCCTCATCCCTGCAGTGAGCCACAGCTGCCCCCTGCATCTGCAGGAGGCCCTCCAACACTAGCAGGTAGGTCTGGTTCAGTCTCCCCTGGGGTCACTGCTCCTTCCCCCTGGGTCCTGATGCGCACACTACTTTGGGTGTGCCCTCCAAGAGTGGAGTCTCTATTTCCCTCAGTCCTGTCTAAGTCCTGCAGTCAAATCCCACTAGCCTTCAAAGTCTGATTTTCTGGGAATTCCTCCTCCTGTTGCTGGACCCCCAGGTTGGGAAGCCTGACATGGGGCTCAGGACCTTCATTCCAGTGGGTGGACTTCTGTGGTATAAATGTTCTCCAGTTTGTGAGTCACCCACCCAGCAGTTATGGGATTTGATTTTATTGTGATTGCGCCCCTCCTACCGTCTCATTGTGGCTTCTCCTTTGTCTTTGGATGTGGTGTATCGTTTTTGGTGAGTTCCAGTGTCTTCCTGTCTATGATTGTTTAGCAGTTGGTTGTGATTCTGGTGGTCTCGCAAGAGGGAGTAAGTGCACATCCTTCTACTCCGCCATCTTGAACCAATCTCTCTGCAATATTTTCTGTAACTGATCAACCTTTAGCTTCTGGTTTTATTCTCCTCTATTCTTTAAAAATCATAGTTTCTTTCCTTTTGACTTCCTTACTAGATTATTCCTTCCCATCTTTTTAGGAACACCTCATTATCACTTAAGTTTGAGAATTGTTTTTATGCTCTTTCATCTTCTTCTCTAGTTGGAGACCAGCTCATAGTCAGGGAGCACATAATTGGCAAATCCCTCAGGCAATGTGACAAACATAGTACATACCTGCAGGTCACTGGAACAGGTCCCCTGGTATTCATTACCCCCGGAGGAAATAGTTGAACCATTTTCACTTCTTCACCTTCCCTGAAGGCTGCTCTTAAACTTCTCCAGTTGACCTTCTCCCCCTCATCACGTAATCTCAGCATTAGTAAATAACAGTAATTCACACACAAATGTATCAGACTGAATCCCCTTAGATCACAGCAGCAAATATTCCGAGATACTAGGGATATGTCAAAATCTCTCATTCTCTGCTCTCCCTTATTTTGACAGGTGTTTTTGAAGTATGACTCCTAAGATATTTGTATTTTTTAAAATAAGCATTGCAAACAGATATTACTGAGAAAAGTTTGATCTTTACATTTTGCTGTTTTATTTGTGTTTTAAAGTGTTTCTATAGAAGAAGTATGAACTAAGACAAAGCTAAGGAATTAAAAGTGAGTTTGGGGTTAGCAGATGCAAACAATTATATAGAGAATGGATAAACAACAAGGTCCTACTGTATAACACAGGGAACTATATTCAATATCCTGTTATAAACCATAATGGAAAAGAATATGAAAAAAGTATATATATATATATATAACTGAATTGCTTTGCTGAACAGCAGAATTTAACACAACATTGTAAATCAACTGTACTTCAATAAAATAAATTTTTAAATAGGTGAGTTTAATGCCTTTACACACACATACACCCCTCTAACTGGAATTATCTTTAAAAAGAAAAAAAGATGTAGTAGGGAAGAAAGAAATGCCTCCTTTGTCTTTTTATCCTCTCAGGGTGAAAACTATTCAGCAGAAATGAAAAACAGAGGTCCAAGTCATTAGAGGGCAGCTTCTGCCTATAAGCGCAGGACATATACATGAGGTTACCAGCGTTACTCGGGGACGATCACTGAAAGGGCTGGGACTCCAGCAGGGAAAGGCTCCAGTATGACATAAAGGAGCCCGACATCAGGAATAGAAAAACATCGTCAAAGTTCTGGGAGAAAAAAAAAAGGGGCTCAGTTGCAAAGACAATTTGATTAATTATGCTGAATATCTTTCTTCACTGGGGCTGCCTTTCAGAGGTTTTTCCACGTATGCTATCCCAGGGGGTAGCTAGGTCTTTGACATATCTTCTATCTGTTGAAAAACTGGTTGAAAATAAAATTCAGGCAATCATTTGGCTTCTTTATTCTCATGGTGCCAAAATCAGTTTTGTTATGTTTTTTTAAATCCATGTTGTAATGGAACATTTTTGTATTATGTGTATGTGGGTGATGGTTATCATGTTCATGTGGTTTTCTATTAGCGTATTTCTACAACCATTTACTGCAAAATGTATTTCCCTGTAGAATACCCCAAAGTCTTGAAAATTCAAAAAAAAAATGATGTTCCATTCACCTTGTAAGTCATCAGATAATGGCCACTGCCAGAGGTAAGATTTTTTTTCCAGATGTCAGATTCTGAGACAGAAAGACCAAAGTTCTGATCTCATTAAGCAATCTCCCTCTTCCTATCTTTTCCATCCAGCTACTAACTTTAAAAATATGTCTAGGTTGTTGGCAGTTTATTATATCCAGAAGGAAACTTGACTTACTTTTTAGAGGTGAAAAAATCTGAAAGTGCAGAAAATTTAAAATAGCGCTTACCTTTAAGATAAGTGAAATATATTCAAATTTAAAACATGGTTACCCTTTTGATTAGTAACTTACAGTCTATACAACATGTGGTACTGCTTAGAGAAAAGGTGCCACATAAAAAATAACTAGAGTTATGAGGAAGTGCAGTATGAAAATTGTAACTTAGTTTTAAATGTCTTTTAATGCCAGTTTAACCATTTGAGGAAAAAGATCTGATATTTTCCTATAAAGTTTTCCAAATCAGCTAGAAATGATTTTTTTTTTCCTTACTAGTACTGCTCAGAATTTAAATAAAATTAGTTCAAATCAATGCACTGGTCCACATAAAGACAGGAGGGTAAACTAGAACTTTATTTTCTCACCATAATCTCTTATGTCATCAAATTAAATAAATGCAAATATAAAATTATTTCCTAATCAGTTATGTGTTAAGTGTTCAAAACAAAGGCCCATGACTAGCACTTCTCCATTATTCATGGACAAGAAAGGCAAGTTAGAGGGGAAGTAGGGATGCATTTAGATATGTGCCTATTTCTTTCCTTTACTATTCTAGCCTAAAAAAATTGTCCCAAGGAATCATTTTCCTTTAAAGAACTTTCTCAGATTAAACGAGAAAAGGAAAGAACTCAGCTGAGGTATGGAGGATTTGGCGGGGAGAATAACTAGGTCCCAAACAAACAACAGCTCAGTTGATACAGAAATAAATTTTAGGAACAATCACAAGTGCAAACTCCAGGACTGTCAAGAGAGAGAAAGAATAGCACTATGTTTAGAAGTCCAGGCAGCCACATACGGACCAGGCCTAGAATCCCCACCTGTTAACGTTTATTGATCAGCTAAGCATTTCTTGAATAAATACAGGCACATACATTCATAATGTGATGTAGGTGTTCTAAGTGTTCAGGGAGTCTTGATGAGGCAGAGGGATATAGAAGAAATACTGATTCCCCTGAGTTATGGAATTGCTTGTGTTAGCACAAGCTTTTCACTGGTCACTATCCTCAGCCGAGTGATAGATAAAGCTTCTCTGGTATTTCCAAAGAAGGTGTAGTTGTCTCAAGAGCAAAATTCTCCTGCTTAATAAATATAATTAGTCTCAGTGTGGATTGTAAAATATAATGCATTCTTTTCTGCTTAAGAAAATATATATGATTCCAATTTGAACCAGTTATTCAAGGTTTTATTCTTTGGGGGGAAAAAAGTGGCTACTTTTACAATTCAGGTAAATAGTATTTGAGTTCAAGTTGGTATAAGTTCTGCAGAGAGTGTCAAATGACTGGAAACTACTGTTATTATTGAAAGTGGGGGAATGCCTGAGAAAAATCTAAGAGGCTTAGTGGGAATCTATTAAGAAGATAATGTTAGGGAAGGGCTTTAAGTGTGAAGAGGTGCAATGGAGCCTGCTGGAAACCAGTTTCCCCCGTGGAAGCTCTTGTCCACAGTGGGCATCTCTTTCTCATGTAATATTTTCTAATCACAATGTTCCATAAACAGTATTAGGAATGTGTGTGCCTCTTAGCAAGATAATATGGTATTTATATCCATCCTTCAGCTATGAGACTTGTTGCCTTTTACGAGGAAGTTGTCTCTAACTCGTGAATATGGCTAAGGGCTCAAATCATTCAACTTCTGCTGAGTTCCTTTAGTTTTTCCCTTTACATCTAATTTATTTTCCTATAGGATTATTCTGCTTTCTAGTTCAGGTTCTGGATGCTATTTAGAATTTGTTTAAACTGACCTTTACCTTTCATTTTGATTTCCCTATGGAAAAATAACATCAAGTGATCCATATTTTGTAAATAACCGTAGTATTTTTGGAATATAGGCAAAGATTCATCTTTATGTCAAGTCACAGCATCAGATTGGATGGCATACTTGATAAAATATAAATAAAGAAAGCAGCCAGATGTAATTCAAGGTGGGTGGAAAGGCAGGTGAAGAGGTTAGTAATGAAGATCAACAGGTACTCTTGGGCCAAATGAAACCCCAGTACAGGTATCTTATATGTTGGGTGCTGTTTTTTAGGTTTTGATATAGTTTAAGAGATTTTTTAAAGGATGATAACTTTTCCAGCACTCTACAAGCTGGCTTATTTATAGATGAGACTAGAAACAGGGCAGCTAGGTTAAACACAGTTAGTGTGGTGTTTATGAGGGCCAGAACTGAGGCAAGCAGGAGTGGAGAGCAGAGGCCAGATTCTAGAGATATTTAGGAGATGGCGTGTAGAGTGCTTGGTGGTATTTGGATATGAGAAATGAGAAGGTGTGATAGATGACGCTACATTATTTTAACATGCCATCAGGTATTTATAGTTATAAATGCTAAGTTAAAATGTGGGACATTTTTACAGCAAGCCAAGTTCCAAACTAAAATTTAAAAATCGTGAGCCAGTTGAAAATGTGTGTGCATGTGGGCAAAGGCAGACCCTGAACTAAGAAAAGAGGAAAATGTATGGATGTTATGGATGATCTCTTTAATAATTCCTTTAGTGCACTCTCATGTTGGTTTAAAAAATAATAATAGCTGCCAATTGTCAAACACATCCTGCTGAACTTAACCACTTGAACTCAAATACTAGTTTATCTACTTGAATTGTAAACGTAACCAAGTAAAGTAAATGAAAAAAGGAAATTGACAAATAGAGATAAAACATGCTAATGATTTTGTTAAAAACTTGAGCCCAAAGACCTTGCTTTGTATCTTTGACAGCTCTTTATTAAGATACATGTTATTTTATGTGGAGTAGTATTAATTGTGCCATTTTTATTTGAGTGTCTTCTTGTCATCTTGGACCAGAAAATTAAACCCTCAGGACTATGGCATCTCTATCTGTAAAACGGAGGTAGGGAGTTATATATCTCAGTGTCTTGGAAAGGTTTAAATGAGATAATATGCACAAACTAGCATGTAAATTCCCTGGAAAAGATCGATTGCCCAACCTAGGTTAGTAGTATTTTCCCTGACCTTTAAGATAAACCTACGGAAGTAAAGAGATATTTGTAGAGCATGGCCTTACAGATATTACATAGATCCATACAGCTTCATATTTGTTCTGGGAATTTACAAAGAAAGCCTCTCTTTGACTTATGACAGAGAGGGGAAGGGTCCAGCTATCAAGCCAGATTACTTGGTTGATATTTATTTGAAATCAGTGCTGGAGTATATTCTGATTCCCCCATTCTGGGAAACGTTCCCTTCTTCGGAATCTCCCTTTCACTTTTGTGAATCTCTGTCATAAAACTTATCAGTGTATAGGAGCTGAGATATGATTCGTGCAGTGGCTGTGTTTCTCAGGCACAGACTAAAGGATGCAGGAAACATTATGGACTTTGTAAAGCTGATTTCTTGCCGTGAGTTGCCCTGGATCTTTCAGACAGAATGTGAGGGAGTTTCAGCTCCTACGGTCATTGATCATTTGCCCCCATAGGTTACCCGTCAGATGTCTGTTGGCAGGTAGCACTTCCCATTCAAGCTAGGAGGCACTCTGCTCCTTGAAGGCCTGGAGTTTTGGTCAGGATACCTGTGGAGTCACTACCCATGGTGCATCCATTTCATAGTAGGCTCTTTCTGCTGCTCTGGCGTATACTGCCTGGAGATAAAGTTTTCATCTTCCTACTTTCAAGACCTCCAGCCTTGTCTGTCTTTCTGCAGTCCGATGGGAGTGGAAGTGATGGGAGTGGAGGAGGAGGAGCACGTGTGTGTGCGGCGTGTGTGATTGGAAAGAAAGAAGCACACTTCCTCCTGCTTCCGGCCAAGATTATCTCTTTTTGTAGCCCTGACACATTTCCCTTTTATAGCAGCGAACGCTGAGAGAAGGAAAAAGAAGAACCATGAACCAAACAGGCTCATATCTCAGAATTCCCCCAAGAGATTTGCCTGCTGTGCCTGCAACTATCTTTGAGAGCAGGGTGTATATATATATATATATTTTAATCATATTTTACTTCCAGCCTTAGTGCAGTATCTAGAACATAGTGTTGCTGAATAAATATTGTACTTGTCAAAAGATAAAGTGAAGTCCACCATTAAAAAAATCTTGTAAAGAGGGTCACTCTTATTTAAGTCCCTAGAAATCTCTCATACTACATTTTTTTATACTTAGATTTTTTAAATTAATTTTTATTGGCATATAGTTGCTTTACAATGTTGTGTTAGTTTCTAACTGTACAGCAAAGTGAATCAGCTATATGTATATATATTCCCTCTTTTTTGGATTTCCTTCCCATTTAGGTCACCACAGAGCATTGAGTAGAGTTCCCTGTACTTTACAGTAGTTTCTCATTAGTTATCTATTTTATGCATAGTATCAATAGTGTATATGCGTCAATCCCATTCTCCCAATTCATCCCACCCCCCCTTCCCCCTTGGTATCCATACGTTTGTTCTGTACGTCTGTGTCTCTACTTCTGCTTTGCAAATAAGACCATCTATACCATTTTTCTGGATTCCATGTATATGCATTAATATATGATATTGTTTTTCTCTTTCTGACTTACTTCACTCTGTATGACAGACTCAAGGTCCATCCATATCTCTGCAAATGACCCAATTTCGTTCCTTTTTATGGCTGAGTAATATTCCATTGTATATATGTACCACATCTTCTTTATCCATTCCTCTGTTGATGGACACTTGGGTTGCTTCCATGTCCTGGCTATTGTAAATGGTGGTGCAATGAACATTGGGGTGAGTGTGTCTTTGTGAATTATGGTTTTCTCTGAGTATAAGCTCAGTAGTGGGATTGCTGGGTCATATAACAGTTATATTTTTAGTTTTTTAAGGAACCTCCATACTGTTTTCCATAGTGACTGTATCAATTTACATTCCCACCAACAGTGTAAGAGGGTTCCATTTTCTCCACACCCTCTCCAGCATTTATTGTGTGTAGATTTTTTTGATGATGGCCAATCTGACCCATGTGAGGTGATACCTCATTGTAGTTTTGATTTGCATTTCTCTAATGATTAGTGATGTTGAGCATCTTTTCATGTGTATGTTGGCCGTCTGTATGTCTTCTTTGGAGAAATGTCTATTTAGGTCTTCTACCCATTTTTTGATTGGGTTGTTTGTATTTTTGATATTGAGCTGCATGAGCTGTTTATATATTTTGGAGATTAATCCTTTGTCAGTTGCTTCATTACATTTTTTTTAAATAAAACATTCTATTTATGAAAAAAGTTATTAGTATGAAACTGTTCCAGTCAATGCTAGCTTTGGATACATAGAGAGATTATCTGACAGAAAAACTAGAAAAGGAGGCAAATAAATTTAACAGAGATTTTATATCCAGGCGTATGATTTCACGATTGCAAATGTAAAATGTCCTTGTGATGTAACTATTTAAAGGCCATTGAAAAACAATTTCATTTGTTAGATTTTGGAGTTCACATCTATAGAAAAACAGGACAAATTTTTTAAACCTAGTGTTATAAAAGTTGGTAGCTGTGCTTGCGATAAAATTTTCAGTGAGCATTATACATGGTATATTAATCAGTTAGTGTTGGGATAATTAATTATGCATAAAAATAAATAGCTTAATGGCAGCTGTCACCAAGTGTTTATTCTTCTCCTTCCCATGTCTGTGGGTGGGCTAGGGTGGATCTGCTTCAGACTTCATCTTGAGTTCAGATCTGCTCGGTTTGTCTACGCATTCTCCTTGGGCCAGCAGCTATTGGAGGAGAAATCCACAGCACAAGCCAGATCCTGCAGATAACAAGCTTTCCTCACTTCAGGCCCACCAACACTCCACTGATGGACGTAAGTCACATACGGAGCCTAGAGCAATGGAGTGATGGAATGTTATTCTCCCGTGGAGCCTGGGAGCCATGATACCAGGAGACGGAGGGCGAGGAAAGGAACAATTATAAGCAGATAACATGAATTCAAAGAGGTTTTGTCTACAACACTTTAGGTGGAGGATAATATGACCCTGATGTCAAAGAAACGTGAACTTTTAATAAAATTATGTCATGAACAATGAGTGAGAATAATTTTGTTTCAAAATCAACATATTGTATATTACACTATGTATGTTTTTAGTGGAAATATGTAAAATATTTTTAAAGTCCAGAAGTTAGTGTACAAAGCGTTTGACCATTTTCTCAATATATTTAATTAAACTACTATGATAGTAAACCTCCAAAATTTAGCAGATTGTATGAAATTTACTTAATTTTCATGTAACAGTCCAGAGCGGTTGTCCCAAGTCAACAGAAATACTATTCCACACACTTATTCAGGAACCTGGGCTAGTGGTAGATCTGTCACCTTCAAGGTCATTGTGGTTTTCCCCATCAAAGTTAGGTAGAAGATTCGGGAATGGTGCACCTCACTTGTACTTATGTTCCATGGAAACGTCTGACAGCCAAGGGAGCTAGCTGGGCAACAGAGTCTAGCTGTGTACCCAGGAGGAAGGGGAGCGCAGATGTCAGGGACCAGTTTAGCAGCCTCTGCAAAAATCGATACAGGTCGATACATTCAAGTTAGTTAAAAAAAGAAATGGCTCTTCTAGCTGAGATTTGATAGAGTAGCATTTTAGCATGCATTGCCTTATATTTGTCTATACATAGTATTTGTTAAATATTGAATAAAATACAATGATATTAAAGAAAAAACACTATCGATTAATTTCTTTGACAACTAACACCTAAATTGTGACAGAGGGAAATAAAAAAATAACAAGTTCAGGTTCAGTAAGAAAATTTGTAGTTTTTACTTACAAAGCATATTGCCTTGAGTATGATCCATGATAATGAATGTTTATTGACTGGATTAGATTTTAGTAATAAGGGCACAGTGAAATACATAATTCATTATATATTTTTAAAAGAAAAAAAGTTTGACTTGATGGAATTACAAACTATAGACTGCTATGACTGAAAGTATTTTAGCATGGAAAGAATCTTAAATCATTAGATAATCCTTTTTCCTTTTATTTTTTTTATTCCCTTTTCTTTTTCAACTTCTTTTTTTTAAGTGAATACCAATGGCAGTTTATCTCAGGAAATTACAACAATACTCTTTAATTACTTACCTCTCAACTATAACTGATTACATGGCTTTTTTTCATTACACAATCTGTGAAGTTTATACTGTCAGTTTTGTGTAGGTTTGGAATTTTGTGCAATGTTATATTTGGTAATGACAAGCTTTCGAGCACCACCCTAGTTTTAAACAAACTGAAGTAAAGAAAATTTTATGTTTCAAATACACTTTGAATTTTGTGTCCAGATTTTAACTGATATAAATAAAATAGTATATTTTCTAAACATATGTAACTTACATCAAACTGCTGTTTATAGTAAAGAAGCAGGGCTCAAGTTTCCAGTACCAGGGGACAAACACTCTTTTTTCTAAGTTCGTTGCTTTAATTTCATGGAAAAATAACAAGGTTTATAAGTATTTTTCTCCAAATGTAGCCATTCTAAAATATTCAGTGTTAACTATGCTTTTACTCTTCTATTTTAAAATATTGCCTCATGTAAACTGTTTCAGAAATGGAAAAGTCACCCAAAGGTGCAAAAAAGAGCAAAATGAGTCATGTTTTATATAGAAAGATTACAAGTTTATTTTAAGCTTTAATACAAACATGAAGTTGATATATAGATTTAATTATATAAGTATTTTCATTTGTATATCCTCTATGGAATTCACTGTGAATTAACTTTCAATATATTAAGTAGAGACTGAGCAAGAAAAATTTTAAGGCAACACATATACTGGCATGTTTATACACTCAAACAGGATAATTTGCAAGATCATTATTTCCAGACAATCTTTGCTTTTTAGATATTTCTTATTTCATGCATGTTTTACCTAGAGGGATGGAAAGAGGCATTCTCTAAAAATATGAAGTGATTATCCAAAAGTACAGCTTACTCCTAGAAAGATATTGCTATTCCCCAAGAATCGTGGGGTCATGATGAAATCAAGAGCATCATCATCTCCTGGCCACCCTCCACCTTCCCCCCTTGCCCTGAATAAATCATACTGGATTTCTCTGTTACAGAACTGTGTATTTCTTCTTCCTTGAACTACTATCAGGCAACTCTTACTGACTGAGTCATCACAACGTCTTCCTGTATAATTATATTATGTAAGGCACTAATATATTCCAATACATCATTGATTTTTAATGACCTCAATAGGTCATGCAGTTCAACAACTGCATCTAGCAGGACCAAAGTTACTTTTTTTTTTAATTTATTTTTTTAAATTTATTTCTTTTTGGCTGCGTTGAGTCTTCATTGCTGCGCGCGGGCTTTCTCCAGTTGTGGTGAGCGGGGGCTACTCTTCGTTGTGGTACATGGGCTTCTCATTGCAGTGGCTTCTCTTGCTGCAGCACACGGGCCCTAGAGTGTGTGGGCTTCAGTAGTTGTGGCGCACGGGCTTAGTTGCTCCGTGGCATGTGGGATCTTCCCGGACCAGGGCTCGAACCCGTGTCCCCCGCACTGGCAGGCGGACTCCTAACCACTGCGCCATTAGGGAAGCCCCAGGACCAAAGTTACTCTTCAAGACTGTACATTATTTAATTTAAGGAACGCCATTTTTAGCTATTTTCTAGTCCTCTTTGTACATACTTACCACACTCTGTTAAAAGCATTTATCTGTTTCCTCAACACACTATGCCTGCCTCAAATATAAACACACACACACACAAACTTGTCTTGGTCATTTTCATATCTCTATTATTGAAGTATATTTGATTTACAATGTTGTGTTAGTTTCAGGTGTACGACAAACTGATTCAGTTTTTTTTTTTTTCAGATTCTTTTCCATTATAGGTTATTACAAGGTATTGAATATAGTTCCTGTGCTATACAGTAGGTCCTTATTATTTACCTATTTTATATATAGTGGTGTGTATCTGTTAACCCCAAACTCCTAATTTATCCTTCCCCCCCCCACTTTCCCCTTTGGTAACCATAAGTTTGTTTTCTATGTCTGTGAGTCTATTTCTGTTTTGTAAATAAGTTCTTTTGTATCATTTTTTTAGATTACACGTGTAAGTGATATCATATGGTATTTGTCTTTCTCTGTCTGACCTCACTCAGTATGACAATCTCTAGTCCATCCATGTTGCTGCAAATGGCATTATTTCATTCTTTTTTATGGCTGTGTAGTATTGCATTGTATATATATATACACCACACCTTCTTTATCCTTTCATCTGTTGATGGGCATTTAGGTTGCTTCCACGTCTTGGCTATTGTAAGTCGTGCTGCTGTGAACACTGGGGTGCATGTATCTTTTTGAATTAGAGTTTTCGTTTTTTTCCGGATATGTGCTTAGGACTAAAACTCTTTCTAAGCCTCATTTTGCTCATCTGTAAGATGAAATTAATACTGTATACATCACAAGATAGTTGTGGGGATTAAATGAATTCATGTGTATGATGATCTTTCACACATACATTTCCAGAGAATCTTACTGACAGTACAAATTTTCTTGTTACATTTATTCCAAAAATGTCATTGAGCAACTCTTACCTAAAAGGCAATAAATAAAGAATTGTCAGGTATACAAAGCTGAAAGACATTGTTCCCGCCCTTGAATAGGGAAGGTAGCAATTATTTATTGTTGCAAAATAAACTATCCCTAAGGTGACCAGCATTCAGATTACCTGGGTCTGAGGGGATTCCTGGGACAGGAAATGTTCAGTTTTAAAACGAAGACAGTCTGGAGTAAACTGGGTCAAGTAGGTTGCCATAAATCCATCCCAAATCTTAGTTGCTTAAAGCAAAAATGGTTAATGGTTTCTTGAGAAGCTGCCTAACTCCTTCTGCTGGTTTTCTCTGGGCTTATTTGCACAGCTATCTTCAACTGGAAGGGCGACGGGGCCTTTTCAACTACATGGTCTCTGATCCAACCTTTTCACAGCATGGTGAGTGGTCTCAGTTGTAGGCCCCTACACCCCAATGCTCAAGCAATGTATCAAGCCTTTGCTCCCCTCACATTTGCTCCTGTCCAGTTGGCCAAAGCAAGTGTCAAGGCCCAGCCCTACATTAGTGTGGGAGGAGCATATACAAGGACATGGAGAGCAGGAGACACAGCTCCCTTGGAGTTGTTACTACAAAGATCTACACTTATGCAGCAAGTTAGTGTATTATGGTCTTCCTGTCAAGTGTGCAAGTCATAGGATAGAGGTGGTAGAGAAAAACCAAAGTGGGAGGGAAAAGCAGTGGGCTGGAATTGAGAGCCCTGGGCCAGAGACTGAACTCTACAATACTTGCTTTGAATACCTTAGTTACCTAACTTCTAGGAGCTTCATTTTGTCATCAGTAAAATTACCCATGCCAACTTCACAAGGTCCTTATGTTATAAAAATGTAAGTTTAATGTATAAAAATGCAAAATATTTTTCATTTAAAATTTGTTTAAAAATTTGTTTTATTGAAGTATAATTGATTTACAAAGTTGTATTAATTTTCTACTGTATATCACAGTGATTCAGTTTTACATATATATACATTCTTTTTCATTTTCTTTTCCATTATGGTTTATCACAGGATATTGAATATAGTTCCCTGTACCATACAGTAGAACTTTGTTTATCCCCATTTTCTGTATAACAGTTTGTATCTGCTAACCCCAAACTCCCACTCCATCCCTCCCCCACACGCCCTCCACCCCTTGGCAACCACAAGTCTGTTCTCTATGCCTGTGAGTTAAAATATTTTTTAAATTAACTAAATTGTCTTAGGATATGTCTCTTCCTACCACTGAACATCTTCTGATAAGGGTTAAAATCCTGATAAACTAGCACTTTATAATAATTCTTTTTAGAAATTTTTAATGCAGTTACATTACTTGTTTTAGCTATGTTAGGTCTTCAAAAATAACTTAATTTTCCTTACTCTTCCAACTTCTCGGTTGTTTTTATTGATCAAAAAAGGATAATTTCCATTTTGGGGCATTTTGAGTTAAAATGGAAACCAGTGTTTATCCCAACTTGGAATAAAAACCATTATCAATACACAGAAATAACTACATCCTAGTATTTAAATATCATATTTTAATGCATTCTAGCATCATGTTAAGCTTTAAATGCAGACAGTCCCTGACTTATCATGATTTGACTTAGGGTTTTTTGACTTCATGATGGTGTGAAAGTGATATGCACTCAGTAGAAACCATACTTCAAATTTTGAATTTCCATCTTTTCGCAGGCTGGTGATGCCACAGCTCCCCGGTCAGCCCAGCCATCACAATCAGGAAGGTAAACAAGCCATACACTTACAGCCATTCTGCACCTATACAGCCATTCTGGTTTTCACTTTCAGTACAGCATTCAATAAACAACATGAGATAGTCAATACTTCATTTTAAAATCAGCTTTGTGTTAGATGATTTTGCCCAAGTGTGGACTGATGGAAGTGTTCTGAGCACGTTTAAGGTCGATGAGCCCAAGCTGTGATGGTTGGTAGGTTAGGTGTATTAAATACATTTTCAACTTGTGATAGGTTTACTAGGCTGTAACCCTCTGTAAGTTGAAGAAAGTCTATAATGTGATTTCCATGTTCTTCGCTCATGTTAAATTCCTCACATTTTGATTTCTCTTAAAAAAATAAACGATTTATTTTGATCTTAGTAGGCTGTATTCATTTAGTCATTTTCAGCCTATGCATCTGCCTTTTCCATATGACTAGGACAGAGTGTATCTGTATGAAATCCACTTCATAATGTTTAACTCTTTGTGTTATATAGGTGACTTTGGCAGTATTTTTTCTTTTTCATTTGAAGAAACCCATTATGCAAAAATTTTTCTTAGGTAAAAGTGTGAGCAAGAATCTGAGTTCTAAAGTTTGTCTAGGTTCAAATGTCAGCTCCACAACTTAATTGCTGTGTGTCCTTGAACAAATTATTTAAACTTTCTGTGCCTTTTCTATTAAGTGGTGATGATCATAGTATATATCTCATGGTATTGCTATGAATATTTAATGATTTAACAAGTGCTGAATGCTTAAAACAACATCTGGTACAAAGGAGTGTCTGAGTAAATGTATCCTCTGTAACTACTACCATTATTTATGTTCTACCATTATTTATGTTTCATCATAAAACAAACTCGATTTTTCCTTCACCACTTATTTAATTACGTATCCATTCAACACATATTAATTACCTGCTCTATGTCAAGCGTTGCTCTAGTAAAGGGAATCAGGAGTGCCAGGGTGAAGTGACAGGAGTACATTGCAGTCTTCAAGACAGTGCTCATTGAGTGGATGCTATTTATACAGGGATTTGAGGAGGTGCTGAAATAAACAGTCGTGATGCCTGGAAGAAGAATATTCCAGGTACAAGCACAGCCGGGCACCAGTCCTAACGCGGAAGCAGGTGGAGGTATGCCTGAGGTGTTCGAAGCACAAGGAGGCCAGTGGGACTGGAGTTGAATGACGGAGGGAGAGTAACAGGAGTAAAAGACAGAGAGATGTAACGGAGGCTGGATCACACGGAGACCCGTACACCATTGTAAGGACTTGGTTTCTCTGCTGAGGAAAACGAGGAACCATTCTAAGATTTTGATTTAGTGTTTTAAGAGGCTAACCTGTTGAGTAAAGACATAAAGAGAGAAACACAGACACCAGACTCCACTGATAATGATCTTGCCAAGGTTATCAAATGCATCCTTGCTCCTCTGCCCTAAGGGTACTTTTCAGTCCTTACGTTCCCCAGATTTCCAGCAGTTGGGGTTACTGTGGATCACTTGTTCCTTTTTGTAGAGCTCTCATTTCCTGCCTGTTCTGATAGCATGTCTCTTAATGTTCTTCATACCCCCCCACCCGCCTTTTTCTTTATCCCATTTATTAGCTGCACTTTCTGTTCCTATTAAATACTGGTGTTGCCCAGACCTCTCATTCTATACGCTCTGTGCAGTGGCACAAAGGGTAGTTAAGTGGTTAAGAGCAAAGACGCTGGAATTCAGTTGACCTGGTTCACCAGCGGTGTGTGTGTTTGGGGTAGATAGTGAACCTCTAAGGTTCTACAGAATGAGAAAGTAAAGTTACATACTTTATCTTGTTTTTATGCAGACCAACTCATATGTTGTTTTGAGGACTGAAGTAAATGTGCTTAACCGAGTGCATGGAACATAGTAAGTGCCTATAAGTGAGATTATTTTACCACCTGGCAATGCAAGGCATTTACAAAGCTTCAGTTTCTATCAAGGGGCTGATGGCTTCCAAGTGTATATCTTAAAGCCACATATGTCACATATATTTCTGTAACATCAGACACCTATATGCAGTTTCCTACTGGATATTTCCAATTAAATTGTTCATGACATCTTACACTCAGTATATGGAAAGTAGGGCTAATCTTTTTACCTCCCTCCTCCAATCTGCTCTCCGTCTTGTGTTCTCAAACATGGTACAATGGTGCTAACATCCACTCAGGTGAAGACAGAATCTTGGACACCATCTTTGGTTTCTCTTCCTATCATCAGAGAAACATTATCAACTACCAACCCTCATCAGTTCTAGCCCTTAAATATCTTTGGAACTTGTCCACATTTTGTCACCCATTTATCAATTGCCCCAGTCCAGGACAGATAACCCTCTCTCAGCCGGGTTATTGAACACATTTCTAAGTTGCCTCCCTGTATCCAGAATTGCCCTTTCCAATTCGTTCTTCACCTGGAAGCCATTTCTCAAATGCAAATATCATCATTACTCTTCTGCTTTAAATTTTAGTCCATAACCATAATTTAACCATAGAATAAAGTAATATTCTGTAATTCTGTGGCAATCAGTTCTGTCCTTGAGTTAGTTCACATCTTCCTTTTTCACACCTTTCCAATATTCACTTTATACCACACAGTCTAGCCATACTAAACTTCTTTAAACTGTTAACCAGGACTTTCCTTCTGCCTAGAACCTTCTTCCATGACAACTCTTTGTATCCTGGACATTTTCTCCAATCTCTCCTCTGAAGACTATTTTGGGCACCTGCCACGCGTTCTGAACTCTATACTTCTTCTACCATTGTCAATACCACACTAATTTAAATTTTTCCTTTATTTTCTCCCTGTGGACTTTAATCTTTATAAGGGTCAACCCATATCTGTCTTGTTCAGGTTTAAATTCCAATACCTGACACCTTCTTGGAACAAACAAAAGCACAAATAGTTGGTGTGGTTTCTAGGACTGTGCTGGTACTAGGCATGCCCTTAATTTAATGAAATTATCTCAGACTTTCTTATAAACCATGCTTATTTTTTTTCCTTGTTGTATAATACTGTCATTAAAATAACAATGCAAGTCACATTTTGCATCCTTTGGGCTCAGAGTTAATTTTATAGAGCAGCAGATTTTATTTTTACGTAAGGAAGAACTTTCTATTAATTATAGCAGTGGATGTAATCAGGACAGGACAACCAGTTCTTTAGAATAGATAAAGTTGAGTTTATTGAACTACTGGGAAAAGGGCTGGCATAGTATATATTAAGCTTCTTAACCTTATTTTTCCCTCCAAATTCCTCCTCAGTGTCATCAGTTATAGTTGTGCTACAGGTTATTCCTTCTCTCACCTTCTTTCTCTTCTTTATGAATTTCTAACAGAGAATTTGCGGAACCTACTGGTTTATAGTGTCATTTTTTTTCTAGGAAACACTACTAAAGAATGTAGCCAGACACTCTTTTGATGGTTGAACTAAATGATTCCTATGGTCTTTTCCAAAACTATAATTCTGAGAGTCTATGGATCATGCCATATGGAAATACGGGTTTGACCATTGACATTTATCAAAATGTTTCAGATTGTTTCTTAACATTGAAGTGCTAAAAATCACTTTCAAAATTAAACCTTAAAATTAGAATTTTTTAAGTTTTACAGCCCAAACTCCTAGCCTCATCTTTCTCACTAATCCCATGCATTCATTTATAGTGTGTTGATAGAATATCCATTTAGTTAGGCTGAACATATGGCAGGGAAGAGACAAATACATATACCACAAAAGACTCAGAGAGAGAGAACACTGATCTTGGTTTAGAATTAGCATCTTTTTTCTCATTCAATTCTTCAAATATTTAAGTGCCTATCGTATGAAAAGCTTTATGTTTCCTTCTCCTTTTGCAATACTTTTTGCTCCTGGTTAATTACATCACAGTATATTTAGTTGTAGCCAGAAAACCTAGAATATCCTAGGCGTCTCTTTCTCTCTGACCTTCTCCATCTAGTCAGACTCTAAGTAAAACACATGACTCTTCTTTGGTGTCTTTCCTCCATTTTCATTTACTTTATCCTTTTTATTCATCGTGTCTCATTTGGACTATCAACTAGTTTCCTAACTGGTTTCCTCATCCCCAGGCTGTTTCAAGAATTAGGTATACCCCCTCCCTCTCCTTAAAAATCCCTGTTGGTGTCTCCCAGACTCCATGAGAAAATGCATCCTCTCTAACATGGCTTAGAGACCTTAAAATATGGTCCCAAACTGATTCTAGTCTAATCTTTCTAGCCACATTCTTTGCCGTTCCCTACGCTCACTATTCTTCCTCCTAGCCCTCACACTACTGTGCATCAATGAGGTTCCAAACCTTTAAATTTCAGATATTTTTTCATTGCCTGGAAAAGTACCCCCAACTTTTTGATTAAAAATTATCAATACTCAACTTAGATTTTACCATCTCTGTGAAGTCATCTGTAATGGTTAATATTATGTGTTGACTTGGCTGGAATATGTGTGCCCAGATACCTGGCTAAACATTATTTCTAGGTATGTCTGTGAGGATGTTTCTGGATGAGGCCAGCAGTTGAATTGGTGGACTCGGTAAAGCCAATGGTCATCCCCAGTGTGGGTGGGCATCCTACAATCCATGCAGGGCCTGAATAAAAAAAAGATGGAAGAAGGGAGAATTCACCCCTGTTTCTTTCTGCCTGACTATGCCAAGAGATCAGTCTTCTCTTGGTCTTGGGATGAGACATACGCCGTCTGCTCCCCTGGTCCTCAGGCCTTTGGTCTGGGACTGAACTACACCATTGGCTTTCTGGGGTCTCTAGCTTGCAGGTGGTATATTGTGGGACTTCTCAGCCTCCATAATTGTGTGACCCGATTCCTCATATAAATATCTATATTTATCATCTATATCTATCTATATCTCCTATTGGTTCTTTTTGTCTGGAGAACCCTTTCTATTATATCATTCCTGATTTCTGTGAGGACTTAATTGTTAAAGGACCTGTGTTTTATAGCAATTTATCCAATATAGTACATTCATTAAGTACTTAGATTCTGAAGTTAAATTACTTCAGCTTCTTACCAGCTCTATCCCTTAACAGTTATGATAACTTGTTAAACACTCAGCATTTCTATTTACTTATGTGTAAATTGAGGATCATACTAACACCTGAGATTTTTATGTGGGAATAAATGAAATAATTCAGTAGAAATTTGAAATAGTAGACTTTCACTACAACTGGTAGAGTGTAATTGTACTGGCTTTATTGTAATTTGTCTCTCTTGTTCTACTTTTGCCCACTAAATTTTGAATATCTTGATTTCTGAAACTGTATTCCTCTTCTTTCAAGCTCCCTTGTTGAGCAAAGGCTCTTTAATATAGTAGGCATTCAAATATTTATTGAAAGTGTAATAAAATGAGAAATATATGCACCATAATTGAGATATTGAAAAGTGCTATTGGATGTCAAATGAAGGCCAGTGGGTCATGGAAATATTCACAAGGAGGTAACATTTGATGGAGGAATTAAACAATACAACCAAGGCAGGAAAATCCAAGCAAAGAGATCACCATAATCAATGACAAAGCTGGGAAAGAAGTAGTCCAATTATCATGGCATGTAAAGTATAATTACAAAATAAATATGCATTATAAAGACCTTGAGTAGTAGATGTAAGTTTATTTTTAATACATTGACAGATTTTGAGCAGGAAGTAGACGTGATTCTAAAGGTGTTTATGAATTAAAATTAACTTGATAATTAACTTAAATTGGAAGACCTTGGAAGAAGTGATTCCAGGATGGCTTGAAGTGTTGAACTTGGAGGATTTGAAGAATTATTATAGTTAATATTATATTCAGGAAGGCCAGGGACGTATTGATTCTGGAATGAGATAAGTTGAATTTTGGACTTGTTCTTTTTGAAATATTAGGGTGAATGTCTTAGTTCAGGCTGCTATAACTAAAATACCATAGACTAGGTGGCTTAAGCAACAGACATTTATTTCTTACAGTTAAGGAGGCTGTAAGTCCAAGATCAGGGTGCCAGCGTGGTGAGGTTCTTGGTGAGGACCCTCTTCCTGGTTTACAGAGGACTGCCTTCTTGCTGTATCCTCACACGAAGAGCTCTGGTCTCTTCATCCCTTATAAGAACACTCATTCCATCACAGAGACGCCACCCTCATGACCTAATTACCTCCCAAAGGCACAGCTCTTAATACCATCACCTTAGGGATTAGGGCTTCGACATATGACTTCAGTCTGTAGAAGTGACTATATTGGCAGTTAGAAACACAGGTCTGGAAGAAAGATGAGGGAATCAAACATTCAGAGGAAATAGTTGATACGGTGGGCACTGAGGAAATTGAGAAAGGAGAAGAATAAGCATGAGGCTTAGGACATTGAGGATTTCTGAACTTGAGGGCCAAGAGAAAAAGGAATGAGAAGAAGGTTCAGAAAGAAGTGGTCAGGGGATAAGAAAATGAGAAAACTGTAGCATTGCGGAAGTGAAGGCAGGGCAGTTTCAGGAAATACGAGTTCAACTATGTGATGGATACTGGTTCTGTTGAGAAATGGACATAGGGAACAAGAGGCAAAATAGAAAGCTGAAAGGAGCTTATGGCCTAGAGTCACACAGACCCTGGGTTTATACTGTCTGGCTCTGCCTCTTCCTAGTTACGATTCCTTGGGCAGTTTACTTCCCTAAGCCTCAGTTACTTAACTGATAGAATAGAGTTAGTACTAGTACCCACTGCATAAGTTTGTTATTAGGATTAAATGAGATCACACATGCGAAGCTCTCAGCACAATCCCTGGTGTATAGTAAGTGCTTATATTGTGCAGAGCAGCACTGCGCATTAGACCGCTCTCTCGTGATATGTGTTCTATTTCACACTGTCCTTTGCAATACTCACTAGACACATGTGGCTATTAAGCACTTAGAATGTGGCTAGTGTGACTGACAAACTGAATTTCTCCTTTAATTTTGATTTAGGTTTTAACGTCCACTTGTGACTAGTCTGGTCTAGAGTGGGCCGCCTAAGGCAGGCAGAATGCTATTTCTCTCTCGTATAACATTCTGGGATGAGGGATGGAGGCTGGTGAGGATGCTCTGGTCCATGTGGCCTTTCAGGCATTCAGGTTCCTTCGGCTAAAGTCTCATCTTCATTTGCACATCCGACACTCCCTCAGATCCAGGTCTGTGTTCCTGCCCTTGGAAGGTGATTTCTTTTTAAGGAAATGGTGCAGAAGTGACACACATCACTTTTGCTCAATTTCCATTGGTGTGAAACTGGCCACATGGTCTCAGCTAGCTACAAGGAGGGCTGTGTGCTCAAATAAAATCAATTACTTTTAGAAAGAGGAACAGAGACATTTAGAAACAGTTAACAATCCACCATACAATGTGAGAAGTATCAGTTGTTATTGTTGTTAGTCTACCTACGAAGGATATATTTTATATCTTAGTAATGTGTGTGGTTGGCACATTTCCTCAGTTTAGAGCTCATGATCCTCTCAGAGTAATCAGGGTCCATTTGTACCAGACCTGCTTGTCAAATCCCGAAGGTCTCCAAGAAAAGATATTTGCAGATTACTTACAATGGTATAATTTTTGGCAGGATACATATATGGGGTAACACCCTTTATTTGCTTGCCAACATTTATTTCTCCTCCACCTTAGTTAATGTGTCTCACATTTCTTTGAAATAAATTTTTTCTCTATTATCAACATTCTACTCTTGTTTTGATCCCACATGAGTTCCTGGGGTATAACTCTTGCAACTATAGAACTGGGGGAGGAATTACCTCCCACTTGAGTTTCAAGAGTGAGACTCCACTGCCTAAAATCCACACTCGGTGCGAACAGTGATTGATACAGAAGTGGGCCTTTGGAGTAAACATGCACCATATGCGGGGATCTTAGGGTCTTGGGAATTTTGCTTGGGGTCACGGAGGATGAGAGGTTTGGACTGCTGCTTCTCAGAGTCTGGCTCACAGAAGGTTGCACTGAGGGGCAAAGAAAGGATGTTGGCACTGTGTTCTTGATTTCTAAAGCCATACCGGATGCCTGGGAACCAGAATTTTCAGTTCATGAGCCCAAAGCTCCTTTTCAAAAATTCCACTTGAGTTGAGCTTTCTTGATGGTTGAAATAGAAATTTCCTAATAATGCACAAAGAAATGGTTAGAGGAATATCTTTGTCAGCAATGATCATTCCCAGACTCTAGTGTTTTCAAATATGGAAAAAGATTAGCTTTCATAATTGACTGAAAAGTTACATTAGCCACTGGTTTCCAGTCAAAAAAACAGAAACCACTCTAGGAATTTCAAACAGTGGAAACTTAATTCAAATAATTGGTTGTAAATCAGTGCAAGGGTTGAAGGCAAGTAAGAAGGGGAATGTGAGGTGATAATGTTATTAAAATATGCGGAAAGCTGCTACTTTCTGGACTGGAGAGATAAAAGGGAAAACAGTCCTGCCCAGAGGCCACAGTCACTGCTGCTTGCAAGAAGCCCGGAGACTGCGCTTCCTCTAATGTGGCATGAACTTGTTCTGCCGCTGTTGTCACCAGAAGCCGAGCCCACAAGCCTGTTGCTGGAGCTGCATGGTAGGCGCCATCACAGCCACTACCTGACATGGTTAGAACTGTGCTCCTAAGAAAGAGCCCAGGGGGTGTTCTTGTTTTGGCTTTTTTTCCCCACCATTCTCGCTGCAATGCTAGAGGCACTGCCAGAAGCAGAAAACAAAAAGGCAACACCTTTCCCCTTTATTCTACCCTCCCTTTTCCTGCCGGGATCACGCACTGGCAGAATCAGAAGGGAACCCATCTTGCAAGGAAATTCAGAAAAATGTATCTTGCCAGCTCCCAACCCCTTCTCATACAGAGGAGGGTGTAGAAGATCATAAATGGAGCTAAAACCCATATATAAAGCACCAGAACTTCACTGAACATTTCTAGGTTGAGCATGAAAAGAATAGCCTGACTTCTCTTCCCATGCCTTACTTCTGGATCTCAGAAACAGAGGACTTAGTTTAATTATGTTATTGCCCTTTATTCCTAAGGAATTATACTGGAGTCTATCTAACAATCTCCATATTGGGAGGCATTCTTTCTTTTAATTAATAAATAAGTCTGTCAATCTTGAAAATTCCTTTAACTGCTTGGAAAATGCTCTCAGACCACAGGAATCTATAGATTCCACTTAGACAGGTATTGACATGTACATTTTTTTTCTCATGATCAATGGATCCTAGCTCCATCTACTGTGATTATAATAAGATTTATTTAAACTCCTTAAAGCTCAGCTCAAAAACCATAATCACTAAATTTGGGAAACAAAATTCAAAATATTCAACAAAGAAGGGACAATTTTCTCTAAATTTGTACATGGTAGGCATTTTTTTGTTTTGTTTTTTTGTTTGTTTTTGTTTTTTTGACTCTTCTAACAGCACACACAGTACTTCTCCCCTTTCACCTTTCATCCACAGGCAGTGAATTTGAGACATACCAGTCTGTATCCATCTCTGAAATTCACCATGCCTGATAGAGCCCGTTGTACTTCAGCTTAGAACACATTTCCTTGTACAAACTATTAATCTCCAATATCAAGTATGTTTTGTTTGGAGAAAGTTTTTAACAGAAGATTAAAAAAATATTTCTGCACCCATGGCAACTATTCAAAAACACAGTTTAGTTGCCCTATTTGTTGTTGGGGTTACATACCAGATACAGAAATACTGTCATAAAGGATCTGTCATTGCTAAAAAGAAAAATACACCTGAGAAAGAGCTGAGATGTAGTTGGATTAGGATGTATTGTGCAAAGATGCTGTTTGGTATAATGTTTCTGGGCTTACCTTTGATAATGCTATTTTGACAGAGAAATTAAGTCATCATTTACCACAGAATGATCCAAGAAAATGAACTCTGTATCTCTCTGAAAATGCAAGTTGATGTAGGAAAGTTTGATGGAATCAATGAATCACTTCGCTGATATATTTTTGCCACCTCGGCATAGATCATTAACCTAATGGATTATGTTTTGTAGTAGATGCATTTTTTTTTTTTTTTTTTTTGCTGTATGTACTAAAATAATATATGGAACCTTCCCATTTTAATGGTCACTTAACCTCCACTGTGTAAAACGCTTAAGTGAATTTAAACATTTGTATTAAAACCCATACCATCTGTCTCAGACACTAAGCAGCTAGAAACTTCTGGTGGTTTTCCAATATAAGTAGCAACCATTGTTGGTTGGCATGGGCATCTTGAAGCCTCCTTTGCCTTAGAGCCAAGGGTATTTTTTTTTTTTGGAGACATTAAGAAGTACGGAAAATGTTTGTCCTCATGGTTCCATCTAGTTTTTCTCATTCATTCTCCATCTTTCAGTCCTAGTTACTTAGAAAAAAAGTTACGATAAAGGGATTTATAGCTATATATTAAAGACTTCTTGAGCTATTTTGAAAAAAGATCATTCATAATTTTAAAAAGATTATAATAAAATGATAATGTTTATTTACAAATGAATCTTAATATTAACATTTTAAGTAATACACGAATTATTTTGGAGAAAACAGGTAACTCATTCATTAATTCAAGAAACATTTATTGAACACGTATCTTGCCAGATATTTTCTGAGTTTGGGGTTATCTTTATAAGGTAAGTGAAAGAAGGTCCTTCACTTCCCAGAGTTCACAGACTAGTGAAGAAAAACTGTAGGTAAATAACTGTAATATACAGTGATAAATTCTACGATAGAGGAAACAATAGAGAACAGAAAATAATACTCCTATTCCAAAACACAGACCTTGTTAGCATAAATCTGGATGGAAACTTGTGCTGAGCTGTAGAAGTGAAGGAAAGTCAGAAATTGTGAATAATACGAGGGAGTGATAGTGGCAGAGAACGTCATTGTGGGTGTGATCTGAGAACAGAGGTAACCAGAATCATATTTCATATGCAAACAGTGATATTACCGGGCTGCCTCCAAGCCCTATTACAAAAATATGGTTGCTGATAGAGAGCCCTCCCCAGGATTGAGGGTGCAAAAGCAAAACAGAAGGAAGAGCCTAAGTGATGTCAGAGAGCCACCCAGACCTCTGCCAGTACAACAGGTGTATGGAAGGTGCTGCTCCCAAATCCAGCTCAGCACCAAGATTGTTTTTAAGAGTCTACCCTGAGGAAGAATCGAGCAGGAGAAGAAGTAGGATGGTTATGGGGGTAGAGAGTACTCCAGACCCCTAAAATCAAATCGTGCAGATGGCTGTGTATGTAAGACCGACCCATCCCAAGGGACTTAGCAGATCAATATGGTGGGAAGTTTTCACAAGGAAGCTCTACTTGCCTTTCCTTAATTCACAAGCTCTTTGCTTTCTGTCCTCTGTCTGCACTCTGACAAGTAAATGCGCGCTCACTGACACAGCTCTCGAAGAGCAAAGAAGCAGGTCAGAGTCAGCCCAGAATACTGCAAATAGCAGCACTGAAATCATTATCCAGGTTGATGAAGGCCAGTTCTGCCAGGAGAGTGCTTCAGTCAGACTTCCCAATGGGTGCTGAAGTTCAGGTGAAGTCAATACGTCCTCCAGAAGCCTGGTGTTTTAGGAACTCTTAACTGGCAAACAGTCTCTGTGATTTGGCCAGAATTTTGATTGTCTGCTTGACACAAAGAGGTTGTTAATTTCTCATGGTGGGTTTTTAATAGAGAAAAAAAGGAACATTGAGCCAAGGAAAGTGAAGCATAAAGATTTTCAATCACTTCTTCATTTGTTTTAGTACCACCATTTCAAAGAAAATGAATCCATCAGTTAAGTAAAGATGTGGATTTTTAACTTATCAATTATACAAGACTATATGATGTTTTCTGGGGGTGTCATGCACTTTTGTAACTGCATACCTTTTTATACCGTTCTCTAAGCCTCTTGCCTTTTACTTACCTTTTGGAAACTTATTCTTCAATACTCAACTGAAGTGGCCCCTCATCCATTTTTTTAAAAAATTTATTTATTTTTGGCTGTGTTGGGTCTTCATTGCTGTGTGCGGGCTTTCTCCAGCTACAGCGAGCGGGGGCTACTCTTCGTTGTGGTGCGCGGGCTTCACACTGAGGTGGCTTCTCTTGCTGTGGAGCGTGGGCTCTGGGCGTGCGGGCTTTGGTAGTTGTGGCACGCGGGCTCAGTAGTTGTGGCACACAGGCTTGGTTGCTCCGCTGCATGTGGGATCTTCCCAGACCAGGGCTCGAACCCATGTCCCCTGCATTGGCAGGCGGATTCTTAACCACTGTGCCACCAGGGAAGTCCACCCCTCATCCATTTGGCTGTCCTGAAGACCACTTCTCCAGCAAGAATTAATTGCACCATAACATATTGCTAGTAAATTTGTCATGCCACTTATTTCTATTCTTCCTATTATTATAATGAGATCTTTGCATGTCTCTTTCCCAATCTAGATTAAACAACTTTAACAATAGCTTACATTTATCACCCTTTCACCAGATGCCTTATTTCATGTCATTCTGAAAGTACTTCCATAAGGTAAATGCTGTTATTAGCCCTTTTTACAGGTAAAGAAACTGAGACACAGAAGGTACTTTTTCAAGATCAGTCTAGCAAGTTGCTGAGTAGGTTTCTAAACCCAAGAAGTCTGACTACAGAAACTCTCCTAACCACTAAGCTTTAAATGACAGATTTTATATAAAAGAAAACTTTATCTCTACATAAGGATTCAAAAACAAAAGGCCACATTTTGATGTGTAAACCAGTTAAGGGGACGATCCTTTTATGGTGAAATGTAATTATGCGTTTCCTCCTATGTTATCAAAATGCAGCAGCTTGGTTAACTCACCATCTGTATAAATGACACTTAAACACAGAACATGCTTTATGGTAATTTCTCACCTTGACTTGCATTTTGTCACTTTCTTTGAAATTAGGTCACAAACATATTTTAAAAACAGCCTTGAAGCAAGAGGTAGAACTTTCAGAAAATTAATTTCTTGATCAAAATATTTCCTGGGAACTTACATTAAATTCTAGGCATCTTCTTTTAAGAAAGATCCCACTATCTGCCTTCTAAGACTTCAAATCTGAGATTTTTCTTCTCATTATCTCTGTGTTGATGAGAAGGAAGTCAATCTTCAGTTATTTTTAATTGCATCACTTTATGTTTTTTTAATGTATGCATTGTGCAGTATAGGTTTTTACCAGATTTAGGTGTGTTGTTTCTCAGGAATGAATTTATTGTATTTTATTCATTTTTAATTTGTGCTCCTGGAAGATATAAAGCTCAAAAATGCTAGGTATTTTACAAGACATTTAAGGTGAATATGCATGTCAGTACTAAAAATTAGGTGAGATTAAAGACTCAAAAATCTGTTTAATTCTACAGCAGAAGCATCTGCTTTCATTTGAAAGAGGAAAACATTTCTCTGTAAGTAGGAGCTACTTGCCAAATAATGACATCACCCTTGCTTATTGCCTAATGTTCTATTTCCTGCTTTGGTCTTACCTTGACATTGGGTCAGTGTTTTTTCCTAAATTGTCGTCTTCACAGCTGTGTTTAGCTGTTATCTTTAAGAAATACACATGCAGAAATGAATTATATTTATGCAAAAGTTGTTTCTCTTTTCAGAGTTTGCTATTGTAGTTAGGATTGTTGTAATACAAACAACAGTGAGCAAAATCTCCAGGCTTCCACTTCAGATTAGGGTAATTAAAGAAAAAAAATATATATATATCTCTTACATAATATATATATGTATGTAATTGACATAATATAACTATGTATTATTTTTGAAAAGAATTACAGAAGTCCTCTAATTTTTAATAATTCTATTATTAATATTCCCTGCAAGAAAAAATGGAAAACTGCTGATGGTGTGAGTGTATTCAGAATATTCTGAGCCAAGGTTTTTCTTAATTCAGTAGAAAACACTTTTATGCTCAAGGGTCTAATTTAGTTATTTTAATGTTTACTATTATTGATGTTACAGATCAGTTCCTTTTCAGGAAAGATGAATATAGAAAAGATGTTTAATGATATAACATACAAATAACTAGGGGTTATTATTTAGACATAGGATGAGAAGAGTATTGATTGAAATGAAGACAAAGAAGGACCTGACATCAAACAGGAATATATCAGGTATGTGAGGTTTTAATTCCAGAATTCTGACAGTGAGTTAAAATCTGTATATTTAAATTTAATGTTGAACAAAACAGACAGTAAGGAAGTGCTTTTATAGGAAGAGATGAATGAGTATGATGTTTTGTCAGTAGTATTGCTTATAGGAAAGAAATAAGTGACAATTTAGAAGGAAGCAGATGACTAACGTGTTACTGAATATTGCAACAAGCAATTCAGGATGTGAAATGATAATTGCAGAGTTTGTATTTCAAGTCAAATTTCTACATTATCTGTGGTGTGTTAAGCATAGAATCTGTTTTATGTCTTCAGAACAATTAAAAATATCTGTGACACCAGTGAAGTGCTCTTCTGTTTCCCAAGTTCAAAACTTTTACTGTGTATTGCTAATCACTCTCTTCTCTTATTCCTCATGGTGAATATTATATTCTTATTTTGATATAAAATGTATCCTGTTTCATGTTAAACTTTGGTTTCTCTTGACTGTGTTCTTCAATTTTTCTTCTACCACACAAATTGACTAGCAATGTCCTGTGAAATACAATCACTCCATGAACTTTTATCTAAATGGCAATTTTGAATCACTGCAGCTTACATTCATTTTTTTAGAACTCCTGCACAAGAAAAGGTCACACTTTCTTTCCAGAATGGGCAATTTTTCCTCAAGTCCACTGGTCTCACAGGTGTTGATCACGTGAAACTTGAATCCATCCCACATGGATTCCCTTTGTTTTCTTAATGTTCATTCAATTCACATTTTTCTGAATGCAGTTGGTTCAACATGTCAGACTTAATCTAATGCTCTATTCCTTAGAGTAATGGATCATTAATAGACAGACACACACACATACACAGACACACACACACTACCACACACAAATCCCCTTTTATGCAGGCAATCTGCAAGCTGTATCCTTAAGACATTTCTTTCTTTTTTTAAATTTTTATTGGAGTATAGTTGATTTATAATGTGTTAGTTTCAGGTGTACAGAGAAGTGAATCACTTATACATATATATATATCTCCACTCTTTTTTTTTTTTAGATTCTTTTCCCATATAGGCCATTACAGAGTACTGAGTAGAGTTCCCTGTGCTATATATCTATTTTATATATAGTAGTGTGTATATGTCAATCCCAATCTCCCAATTGATCCCTCCCCCCTGTTATCCCCTGGTAACCGTAAGTTTGTTTTCTATATCTGTGACTCTACTTCTGTTTTGTAAATAACTTCATTTGTAACCTTTCTTTTATTTATTTATTTATTTATTTATTTATGGATGTATTGGGTCTTCGTTTCTATGCGAGGGCTTTCTCTAGTTGCAGCAAGTGGGGGCCACTCTTCATCGCGGTGCGCGGGCCTCTCACTATCGCAGCCTCTCTTGTTGCGGAGCACAGGCTCCAGACGTGCAGGCTCAGTAATTGTGGGTCACGGGCCTAGTTGCTCCACGGCATGTGGGATCTTCCCAGACCAGGGCTTGAACCCGTGTCCCCTGCATTGGCAGGCAGATTCTCAACCATTGCGCCACCAGGGAAGCTCCTACCCTTTCTTTTAGATTCCACATATAAGTGATAGCGCATGATATTTGTCTTTCTTTGTCTGACTTACTTCACTCAGTACGACAATTTCTAGGTCTATCTATGTTGCTGCAAATGGCATTATTTTGTTCTTTTTTGTGGCTGAGTAATATTCCATTGTATATATGTACCATATCTTCTTTTTCCATTCCTCTGTTGATGGACATTTAGGTTCCTTCCATGTCCTGGCTATTGTAAATAGTGCTGCAGTGAACACTGGGGTGCATGTATCTTTTCGAATTATGTTTTTCTCCGGGTTTATGTCTGTCCAGGAGTGGAATTGCTGGGTCATATGGTAGTTCTATTTTTAGTTTTTTAAGGAACCTCCATACTGTTCACCATAGTGATTGCACCAATTTCCATTCCCACCAACAGTGTAGGAAGGTTCCCTTTTTTTCCACACCCTCTCCACTTAAGACATTTCTTCCTGTCTTTGTTTATGGAATTATTAGTAAATGTTATAGGTGTTAACATCTATCTGTACACTTTACAACAACATAATAAGATTGCAAAATCATAGCTCATGATATTTTTCATATTTGTTACATTTTTATTGCAAATATCTGTCACATTTTTATTGCAAATATCTGTCATCCTGAATACCAAGGGTATCTATCTTCTGTTAGAACGGGTGGCCCAAAGCTTTGAGAGATGGACAGAATAAGAAGATATAAGTGGGAAAAGGAGGAATTAAATAAAATCTCAGATTAGACATAGCAAAGTATTAGTTTTAAATATGAAAAAAACAACTTTACAATGCACAGATGAGTTTGAAATGCTTGTGAAAGTACATACTAAATCCTGGAAGCAATTTGGAATCCATGTGTGCAAATTACTCTGATAAGGCTTGAATCAAACTGATTTGCCCATAACAACTGCAACACAGTCATGTATTATCACAACGTATTTTTATTTCTCTTAGATGATTTATATAGATCATTAAAACTAATCTCAAAATGTTAATTCCAATAAAGGGCATTTCTTATTGTTTCTTATAGGGTACAATTTGCAGATAGTCAACGTTTGAAGCGTACAACTATCTTCTCTTCTTCGTCCTTTCTGTTTACTTGCTTATTCATTTTATCCTTATACCTGACACCCATTGTACGCTCCCCACTCAACATAGGCAACCATGTCCGTGTGCTTATTAATACTGCATTTATTATTATTGTTGTGTCTATTATGTTGTGTTCTTTTTCAAATGACTACTTGGTCCACAGACATAGAATATGCGTAAATAGGACTATATGGCATAATTTAGTTATCTTTTTTAAAGTAATCAGGAAAATTCCCTGGCGGTCTAGTGGTTAGGGCATGGGTTCAATCCCTGGTCGGGGAACTAAGATCCCACATGCCGCGCAGCATGGCCAAAAAAAAAAAAAATTCAGTTAAAAAAAATTATAAAAACAAATTTAAGAAAGTAAAAGTAATTAATACATTTCTAAGATTATTCGTGTTCGTAGGTTTCTCTCTAATGTGTTGCTTCCAGCTGCCTCACAATACTCCATGGGGCACATCCACCACATTTACACATTTATTGTCCCATCTCTGTGAAAGGTCTTTCAAAGAATATCTGTTTACATTGTCCTCCAAACTATTAATATCTTGTGAAAATTCCCCCGGGTGCATGATCAGGAGCAGATTATGTATACTTTATTTAACTAAGTAACTGAAGACTGCTCTCCAGCGTGCTCTCAGCAGCGTGCCTTTCCCCAGCAGAGGGTGAGGGCTTGTGCATGCCCAGCACTTGGCACTACACAGCTTTCCAGTGGAACTAAAGTGATGAGTTATTAGTGCTTTTATGTGCATTTCTCTGATAACTATGAATTCGAGCACCTCGTCTTCTGTTTGTCAGCTTGTTTGGTTTTCTCTGCTGGAAAGGGTCTGACATGTCCTTTGTTTATTCTTGCTTCAGGATTGCAAAGGTTTTTTTGTTGTTTTTGGTTGATTATCAAATTTATTGGTAATTTTTTGCTTCTTGGGTTATGCTTTGACAGTTTTATTTAAGAAGTTCTTTTTTTTTCTTGGTCATAGTAATTTTCCAACATTTCTTTTGCTGAACATTTATTTGACATTTAGGTCTTTAGTCTGCCTAGATTTCCCATTTTTGTATGGTCTTAAGTAGGGATCCAGTTTTATATGCGTCCATAGTCAGTCCATTTTCCCACACCAAACAATCCTTCCTTTTCTTGTTGATTTGCAGAGTACCCTATTGACAGGTTGTCTGTATATATATCTGTCTGTGAGCTCTCCATTTTGGTCTATTGGTCTATTTGTCTTTTTTTGCACCAATGGCTTTTGAATCAGTCACAGCAGTCTATATTATGCTGGGGTAATAAACAACTCAAAAACATCGGTGGCTTAGAACTACAAAAGTTTATTTCTTACCCATGCTACAGATCCATGGCAGGTCTGCAAGGTGCTCCAATCATTAGCTTCTCAGGAATACTGGCTTTTGGAGCAGGCTGTAACTTAGGCATTGCTATTCGTGAGCCAGAAGAAAAGACAGACTAGAGGTTTTTATGTTGATAATTAAATAAATGCTCCAGTCCAGAAGTGACATACCTAACTTTGGCTTGTAATTTATCATCCAAAACAGGGGTCCAGGAAGTAACATTCAGAACTATTCAAAAATATTATATCTTGGTCATAATTTCTGAGTATCAAACTCTCTTATTTACACATTCTTAATATACATCTTCTTTATTCTCTTCCTTCCAAACACAGGGCTACTTAGTCCAGTTTTTAAAAATTATTTATTAATGTTACTTAATGTCTCCAAATATCTCCAAATTGCTCTCCAGTTTGCCTTTCCTGCTTAACAGTTTACCTTTAACCACCTCTGTCTCCAGTTCATCACTTACGTTATTACTAATGTAATTGTTCTGAATTCAATACTGATATTTTCAATAACCAGCTCAAAGTTTGTGACTTTCTCTAATTGCCATTTGGCATGGCATTCAAGGCCTTTCCTCTACTTGCTTTTTTCTTTCTTAAATTATCCTCCAGCCACACTGTAATTTTTGTGTTTACACAAAGCACTTTATACCTCTCTATGTTCAGTAGCTTTTTATCCTTCTGTGCCCTTCTCTCATTTGCCACCTCTTAAATTTTAGGATTCCCTTCATATTCTAATACCTCAATCTTATTTTTATCAAAGCAATCATGGTGTCTTTTGCCCTTATTAGCTTATAAATCCACACAAGTCTAATATAAGTATCTTGAAGAAGCATGTTACATGGGTTCTGTCTTTAGATTACTCTGTCTAACATGTACGTAGCATTCACTGATCTTTTCTTGAATTCATGAATGCATAAAAGAATAAGCAAATAAAATATACTAGTGATCCTCAATTATGAATTTCTACAAGGTTCAGTCCTGGGATTTAACAAGAGTTATTTTGATTCTTGAGCACCTCTGAAATTTTAGGACATGTTGAGAGGTTTATCCACCTAGATTAGACTGCTATGATTGTTAAGTTGCCCTGACTGTGCAGAAGAAAGTCTTTAGCAAAGAGTTTCTGGAAAGGTTCTATGGCTATTACAGCAATGGTTAAGTAGAATTCCTATGTTAGGTAACAAGTATCGGCCATTCTTCCTGTACATCACTTGGAATTTGACATCTAGACAATTCAGAAATTTTACCTCTAGTGTAAATGTATAAATAAATAGTATGATTACATATATATGTACACACAAACATGCTGACATTATATTTCACATAATGTAGTTAGAAAATAAACATCCCTAAGATATGTTTCCAGTGAGTTTAGTTAGATGACCCTAAAGGCAGGTGTTCTAGCTGTGCTACAGATATTTTGCATCTAGGAAAATACATTATAAACAAACTGTTAAATATAGCTTCTTCCAAAGGATACACAATCCCAAAGAGCCATTGATTTGCACATTGCTTAGCAACATAATCATAACATTTCTAAAATCTAGAAACTGAGTATGCAAAAGATATAACCCTATGGTTGGTTTCATGCCCTGTTGTGAGGTAAGGAGACATTTTTTCTGTTATATGCAATGAGCAACTTAAAAAATACAGTCCAAGTAACTTATTTTTATGTAGTTTTTCTAAGGAGCATATTTTTTAATAGTTTTGAGAGTTTCCTGCATTCTGTATCTCTTATTAGATTTGCTATGACCCCATGGTGAGAGGAATGGCTAAAATCTGGGGGGAAATAATTAGAATTTAAAGTGTCTTTGACATATTTGAGAAATGGTTAGTAGTAATGCTTTGTGTTACCTTCATTCTCCAATATAGTGCTTGATCTGACTGCTAAAAACAGAATACAGAAAATTCATTTGAATTTGAGCAAGAGTAATTTGGACCAAGCATAAGAAAACTCTTTCTGGTTCAAAGAGAAGTTAGACATGAAAGTGGATTACTGATGAAAGCTGTATTTTCCCATTCACTGAAAATCATTAAGTATGGACAAACCATGATTTGAACCAAAAAGTTAAGGTATAGATAATGGAGTAAAATTGATGACCAAACTCTAAATGACTGTTTCCTCTTTTGCCTGCTTTATGTATCAATATTTTCTTTTATTAACTTTAGGCAAATAAATGAATACATAGTCTATCTATATGCATAATTATTTTAATAAAATCATAGAGTTGTTGTTTATTGTAAATTAGAAGTTTTTGGTGAAGTGGTTTAGGTGAAATTTCCACACAACCTACATGATAGTGACAAACCAAGCAATCAGTCTTCTCTCTTGGGAATTTTAAATGTAAAACACAGAGTTTTTTTAGGGGAAGAAGTTGACATATACACAGGCAATCAGCCGTCTCTTACTGATGACACTCTGTAGTAGAGAATTTGGCCTTGTCCAAAGAGAGGTCTGCACTTTGCCCTTTGGCTTCTAAGAGGTGACCTATGTCATACATGTGCCACGTGCCTTTGTTTGGGTGAGGACTGACCACATCCAGTAAACACAGAGTAGGGGCTGGCCATGCCAGAAAGACCAACATGTGATTTTGGATGGGAGCTTTGGGTCATGCAGTATCAGTGGACCCAGAGACTGAGTTCAGTTATGCGGGCAATCAGTCCATTAATCAATCATGTCTACATGATCAATCTCCAATAAAAACTCTGGATATCAAGACTCAGGTGAACATTGTTGGTTTGCAGTACTCGTGGCACATTGCCATGAGTCTGGGAGGGTAATGCTGCCTGAGGACAACAGAAGCTTCAGATTTGGAATGCTCTCAGATTCTGCACTATGCATCTCTCCCTGTGGCTGATTCCTGTTTGTATCCTTTCCCTGTAATAAACCATAGCCGTGCATATAATGCCTTTGAGTGAGTTCTGTAAATCCTCCTAGTGGATTATTGAACATGAGCATGGTTTTGGGAAACCCCCAAACCTGTCAGAAATGAGAGCAGTCTTAGTACTGTGCCTTCAAACTTTGCATTTTGGCCAGCTCTGGGTAGACTTGTAAAGAATTATTTGAATCTAAATTTCAAGAAAACAGAGCTTTCTAGAGAAAGGTAGAATATAGATTTGAAGGAGAAAAAAATTGCCCTTTAACCTCTTTATAATCATAAGAAACACAAAGGCCTAGCAGCTTCCATACCATTGTGGAATAATGTCATTTTGGTCATCTTTCTACTTTAAGTGAAACTAAGTAACGTTCCTAATCACTGTTAGTATTGTTCATGAAGTTAGGGTGCAGGAAAAAATAATACGAAAGTAAGTTGCTACAGCTTCCTCTTCTATAGATGGTTATGAAATCAAAGTAATCCATTTACTTAGTAAATGGACTAGAACACCACCCACAAAAGTGGACTCTAATATTTTCACAATTAAAAAGGCCCATCAAACATTGTGTGTCATTTTAAATGGTAAAATGGTATACTGTACAAAGTACTAACCACTCTGCTAATTGCTCTACATAGACTACGAGTTTATCATTAAACGAACCCTGTGAGGTAGAATGCTAATTTTATTCCCCTTTAGAGGTGAGAAAATTGAGAAAAGCAAAAGTTAAGTTACTTGTTTATTGACCCAACATGCCATATTGAAAACTTATAAGCAACTAAAATCATTTTTAGATGGTGTTTGAAGGCAGTAAAACATCTTTTTTTAAATTTTTATTTTATATTGGAGTATAGTTGATTAACAATGTAGTGTTATTTTCAGGTGTACAGCAAAGTGATTGAGTTATACATATACAAGTATCTATTCTTTTTCAAATTCTTTTCCCATTTAGGTTATTACAGAATATTGAGCAGAGTTCCCTGTGTTATACAGTAGGTCCTTGTTGGTTATCCATTTAAAATATACTAGTGTGTACATGTCAATCACAAACTCCCAATCTATCCCTGCTCCCTATCCTTCCCCCTCTGGTAACCATAAATTTCTTCTCTAAGTCTCTGAGTCTGTTTCTGTTTTGTAAATAGGATCATTTGTATCATTTTTTTTAGATTCCACAGATAAGTGATATCATATGATATTTGTCTTTCTCTGTCTGACTTACTTCACTTAGTATGATCATCTCCAGGTCCATCCATGTAGCTGCAAATGGCATAATTTCATTCCTTTTAGTGGCTGAGTAATAATTCCATTGTATTTATGTACCACATCTTCTTTATCCATTCATCTGTCGGTGGACATTTAGGTTGCCTCCTTTTTTTTTTTTTTTTTTTTTTTAAACATCTTTATTGAAGTATAATTGCCTTACAATGGTGTGTTAGCTTCTGATTTATAACAAAGTGAATCAGTTATACATATACAATATGTTCCCATATCTCTTCCCTCTTGCATCTCCCTCCCTCCCACCCTCCCCATCCCACCCCTCTAGGTGGTCACAAAGCACCAAGCTGATCTCCCTGTGCTATGCGGCTGCTTCCCACTAGCTATCTATTTTACATTTGGTAGTGTATATATGTCCATGACACTCTCTCACTCTGTCACATCTCACCCCACCCCCTCCCCATATCCTCAAGTCCATTCTCTAGTAGGTCTGTGTCTTTATTCCCGTCTTGCCACTAGGTTCTTCATGGCCTTTTTTTTTTTTTTTTTTTCCCTTAGATTCCGTATATATGTGTTAGCATACTGTATTTGTTTTTCTCTTTCTGACTTACTTCACTCTGTATGACAGACTCTAACTCCATCCACCTCATTACAAATACCTCCATTTCATTTCTTTTTATGGCTGAGTAATATTCCATTGTATATATGTGCCACATCTTCTTTATCCATTCATCTGTCGATAGACATTTAGGTTGCTTCCATGTCCTGGCTATTGTAAATAGAGCTGCAATGAACATTTTGGTACATGACTCTTTTTGAACTATGGTTTTCTCAGGGTATATGCCCAGTAGTGGGATTGCTGGGTCGTATGGTAGTTCTATTTGTAGTTTTTTAAGGAACCTCCATACTGTTCTCCATAGTGGCTGTATCAATTTACATTCCCACCAACAGTGGAAGAGTGTTCCGTTTCCTCCACACCCTCTCCAGCATTTATTGTTTCTAGATTTTTTGATGATGGCCATTCTGACCAGTGTGAGATGATATCTCATTGTAGTTTTGATTTGCATTTCTCTAATGATTAATGACGTTGAGCATTCTTTCATGTGTCTGTCGGCAATCTGTATATCTTCTTTGGAGAAATGTCTATTTAGGTCTTCTGCCCATTTTTGGATTGGGTTGTTCGTTTTTTTGTTATTGAGCTGAATGAGCTGCTTGTAAATCTTGGAGATTAATCCTTTGTCAGTTGCTTCATTTGCAAATATTTTCTCCCATTCTGATGGTTGTCTTTTGGTTTTGTTTATGGTTTCCTTTGCTGTGCAAAAGCTTTTAAGTTTCATTAGGTCCCATTTGTTTATTTGTGTTCTTATTTCCATTTCTCTGGGAGCTGGGTCAAAAAGAATCTTGCTGTGATGTATGTCATAGAGTGTTCTGTCTATGTTTTCCTCTAAGAGTTTGATAGTGTCTGCCCTTACACTTAGGTCTTTAATTCATTTTGAGTTTATTTTTGTGCGTGGTGTCAGGGAGTGTTCTAATTTCATACTTTTACATGTATCTGTCCAATTTTCCCAGCACCACTTATTAAAGAGGCTGTCTTTTCTCCACTGTATATGCTTGCCTCCTTTATCAAAGATAAGGTGACCATATGTGCGTGGGTTTATCTCTGGGCTTTCTATCCTGTTCCATTGATCTATATTTCTGTTTTTGTGCCAGTACCAAGCTCTCTTGATTACTGTAGCTTTGTAATATAGTCTGAAGTCAGGGAGTCTGATTCCCCCAGCTCCATTTTTCGTTCTCAAGATTGCTTTGGCTATTCGGGGTCTTTTGTGTCTCCATACAAATTGTGAAATTTTTTGTTCTAGTTTTGTGAAAAATGCCAGTGGTAGTTTGATAGGGATTGCATTGAATCTGTAGATTGCTTTGGGTAGTAGAGTCATTTTCACAATGTTGATTCTTCCAATCCAGGAACATGGTATATCTTTCCATCTATTTGTATCATCTTTAATTTCTTTCATCAGTGTCTTATAATTTTCTGCATACAGGGCTTTTGTCTCCTTAGGTAGGTTTATTCCTAGCTATTTTATTCTTTTTGTTGCAATGGTAAACGGGAGTGTTTTCTTAATTTCACTTTCAGATTTTTCGTCATTAGTGTATAGAAATGCAAGAGATTTCTGTGCATTAATTTTGTATCCTGCTACTTTACCAAATTCACTGATTAGCTCTAGGAATTTTCTGGTAGCATCTTTAGGATTCTCTATGTATAGTATCATGTCATCTGCAAACAGTGACAGCTTTACTTCTTCTTTTCCGATTTGGATTCCTTTTATTTCTTTGTCTTCTCTGATTGCTGTGGCTAAAACTTCCAAAACTATGTTGAATAATAGTGGTGAGAGTGGGCAACCTTGTCTTGTTCCTGATCTTAGTGGAAATGGTTTCAGTTTTTCACCATTGAGGACAATGTTGGCTGTGGGTTTGCCATATATGGCCTTTATTATGTTGAGGAAAGTTCCCTCTATGCCTACTTTCTGCAGGGCTTTTATCATAAATGGGTGTTGAATTTTGTCGAAAGCTTTCTCTGCATCTATTGAGATGATCATATGGTTTTTCTCCTTCAATTTGTTAATATGGTGTATCACATTGATTGATTTGCGTATATTGAAGAATCCTTGCATTCCTGGGATAAACCCCACTTGATCATGGTGTATGATCCTTTTAATGTGCTGTTGGATTCTGTTTGCTAGTATTTTGTTGAGGATTTTTGCATCTATGTTCATCAGTGATATTGGCCTGTAGTTTTCTTTCTTTGTGACATCTTTGCCTGGTTTTGGTATCAGGGTGATGGTGGCCTCGTAGAATGAGTTTGAGAGTGTTCCTCCCTCTGCAATATTTTGGAAGAGTTTGAGAAGGATAGGTGTTAGCTCTTCTCTAAATGTTTGATAGAATTCACCTGTGAAGCCATCTGGTCCTGGGCTTTTGTTTGTTGGAAGGTTTTTAATCACAGTTTCAATTTCAGTGCTTGTGATTGGTCTGTTCATATTTTCTATTTCTTCCTGGTTCAGTCTCGGCAGTTTGTGCATTTCTAAGAATCTGTCCATTTCTTCCAGGTTGTCCATTTTATTGGCATAGAGTTGCTTATAGTAATCTCTCATGATCTTTTGTATTTCTGCAGTGTCAGTGGTTACTTCTCCTTTTTCATTTCTAATTCTATTGATTTGAGTCTTCTCCCTTTTTCTCTTGATGAGTCTGGCTAATGGTTTATCAATTTTGTTTATCTTCTCAAAGAACCAGCTTTTAGTTTTATTGATTTTTGCTATTGTTTCCTTCATTTCTTTTTCATTTATTTCTGACCTGATCTTTATGATTTCTTTCATTCTGCTAGCTTTGGGTTTTTTTTGTTCTTCTTTCTCTAATTGCTTTAGGTGCAAGGTTAGGTTGTTTATTCGAGATGTTTCCTGTTTCTTGAGGTAGGCTTGTATTGCTATAAACTTCCCTCTTAGCACTGCTTTTGCTGCGTCCCATAGGTTTTGGGTCGTTGTATCTCCATTGTCATTTGTTTCTAGGTATTTTTTGATTTCCCCTTTGATTTCTTCAATGATCACTTCGTTATTAAGTAGTGTATTATGTAGCCTCCATGTGTTTGTATTTTTTACACATCTTTTCCTGTAATTGATATCTAGTCTCATAGCGTTGTGGTCGGAAAAGATACTTGATACGATTTCAATTTTCTTAAATTTACCAAGGCTTGATTTGTGAACCAAGATATGATCTATCCTGGAGAATGTTCCATGAGCACTTGAGAAAAATGTGTATTCTGTTGTTTTTGGGTGGAATGTCCTATAAATATCAATTAAGTCCATCTTGTTTAATGTATCATTTAAAGCTTGTGTTTCCTTATTTATTTTCATTTTGGATGATCTGTCCATTGGTGAAAGTGGGGTGTTAAAGTCCCCTACTATGATTGTGTTGCTGTCGATTTCCCCTTTTATGGCTGTTAGTATTTGCCTTATGTATTGAGGTGCTCCTATGTTGGGTGCATAAATATTTACAATTGTTATACCTTCCTCTTGGATCGATCCCTTGATCATTATATAGTGTCCTTCTTTGTCTCTTATAATATTCTTTATTTTAAAGTCTATTTTGTCTGATATGAGAATTGCTACTCCAGCTTTCTTTTGATTTCCCTTTGCATGGAATATCTTTTTCCATCCCCTCACTTTCAGTCTGTATGTGTCTCTAGGTCTGAAGTGGGTCTCTTGTAGACAGCATATATATGGGTCTTGTTTTTGTATCCATTCAATCAGTCTGTGTCTTTTGGTGGGAGCATTTAATCCATTTACATTCAAGGTAATTATCGATATGTATGTTCCTATTCCCATTTTCTTAAATGTTTTGGGTTTGTTATTGTAGGTGTTTTCCTTCTCTTGTGTTTCTTGCCTAGAGAAGTTCCTTTAGCATTTGTTGTAAAGCTGGTTTGGTGGTGCTGAACTCTCTCAGCTTTTGCTTGTCTGTAAAGTTTTTAATTTCTCCATCACATCTGAATGAGATCCTTGCTGGGTAGAGTAATCTTGGTTGTAGGTTTTTCTCCTTCATCACTTTAAGTATATCCTGCCACTCCCTTCTGGCTTGCAGAGTTTCTGCTGAAAGATCAGATGTTAACCTTATGGGGATTCCCTTGTGTGTTATTTGTTGTTTTTCCCTTGCTGCTTTTAATATGTTTTCTTTATATTTAATTTTTGACATTTTGATTAATATGTGTCTTGGCGTGTTTCTCCTTGGGTTTATCCTGTATGGGACTCTCTGTGCTTCCTGAACTTGATTAACTATTTCCTTTCCCATATTAGGGAAGTTTTCAACTATAATCTCTTCAAATATTTTCTCAGTCCCTTTCTTTTTCTCTTCTTCTTCTGGGACCCCTATAATTCGAATGTTGGTGCGTTTAATGTTGTCCCAGAGGTCTCTGAGACTGTCCTCAGTTCTTTTCATTCTTTTTTCTTTATCCTGCTCTGCAGTAGTTATTTCCACCATTTTATCTTCCAGGTCACTTATCCTTTCTTCTGCCTCAGTTATTCTGCTATTGATCCCATCTAGAGTATTTTTAATTTCATTTATTGTGTTTTTCATCGTTGCTTCGTTCCTCTTTAGTTCTTCTACGTCCTTGTTAAATGTTTCTTACATTTTGTCTATTCTATTTCCCAGATTTTGGATCATCCTTACTATCATTATTCTGAATTCTTTTTCAGGTAGACTACCTATTTCCTCTTCATTTGTTAGGTCTGGTGTGTTTTGACCCTGCTCCTTCGTCTGCTGTGTGTTTTTCTGTCATCTCATTTTGCTTATCTTACTGTGTTTGGGGTCTCCTTTTCACAGGCTGCAGGTTCGTAATTCCCGTTGTTTTTGGTATCTGTCTCCAGTGGGTAAGGTTGGTTCAGTGGGTTGTGTAGGCTTCCTGGTGGAGGGGACTATTGCCTATGTTCTATTGGATGAGGTTGGATCTTGTCTTTCTGGTGGGCACGTCCACATCTGGTGGTGTGTTTTGGGGTGTCTGTGGCCTTATGATTTTAGGCAGCCTCCTTGCTAATGGATGGGGCTGTGTTCCTGTCTTGCTAGTTGTTTGGCATAGGGTGTCCAGCACTGTAGCTTGCTGGTCGTTGAGTGAAGCTGGGTCTTGATGTTGAGATGGAGACCTCTGAGAGATTTTTGCCATTTGGTATTACGTGGAGCTGGTAGGTCTCTTGTGGACCAGTGTCCTGAAGTTGGCTCTCCCACCTCAGAGGCACAGCCCTGATGCCTGGCTGGAGTATCAAGAGCCTTTCATCCACACCGCTCAGAATATAAGGGAGAAAATAATAGAAAGAAAGAAAGAGGATAAAATAAAATAAAATAAAGCTATTATAATAAAAAATAAGAAAAAAAATTATTAAGAGTAAATGTATTCAGAAAAATTTTTTTTTAATTTTTAAAAATAGATTTATTAATTTTTTATAGTAAAAAATAAGAAAAAAATTTTTAAGAAAAAAATTTATTAAGAAAAAAAATTTTTAATTTTTTTAAAATAAAAAATATGAAAAAACTTATTAAAAATTTTTTTAATTTCTAAAAATAGAAAATACGGAAAAAATTATTAAGTAAAAAAACAAAAAACAAAAAAACGGACGGACCTAACCCTAGGACTAATGGTGAAAGCAAAGCTATACAGACAAAATCTCACCCAGAAGCATACACATATACACTCACAAAAAAAGGAAAAGGGGAAAAATTAATATATCCTGCTCCTAAAGTCCACCTCTTGAATTTGGGATGATTTGTTGTCTATTCAGGTATTCAACAGATGCAGGCACATGAAGTTGTTTGTGGAGCTTTAATCCGCTGCTTCTGAGGCTGCTAGGAGAGATTTCCCTTTCTCTTCTTTGTTCTTCAGCTCCCAGGGTTCAGCTTTGGATTTGGACCCGCCTCTGCATTTACGTTGCCTGAGGGCGTCCGTTCCCCGCCCAGACAGAACGGGGTTAAAGGAGCAGCTGCTTCGGGGGCTCTGGCTCACTCAGCCCGCGCGGGGAGGGAGGGGTACGGAGGAGGCGGGGCGAGCCTGCGGCGGCAGAGGCCGGCGTGACGTTGCAGCAGCCTGAAGTGCGCCGTGCGTTCTCCCGGGGAAGTTGTCCCCGGATCACGGATCACGGGAGCCTGGCAGTGGCGAGCTGCACCGGCTCCTGGGAGGGGCGGTGTGGAGAGTGACCTGTGCTCGCACACAGGCTTCTTGGTGGCGGCAGCAGCAGCCTTAGCATCTCCTACCAGTCTCTGGGGTCTGCGCTGTTAGCCGCGGCTCGCGCCCGCCTCTGGGGTCCGCGCTGATAGCCGCGGCCCGCGCCTGCCTCTGGGGTCCGCGCTGTTAGCCGCGGCTCGCGCCCGCCTCTGGAGTTCGTCTAGGTGGCGATCTGAATCCCCTCTCCTTGCACGCTGCGAAATAAAGAGGCAAAAAAAAGTCTCTTGCCTCTTCGGCGGCTGCAGACCTCCTCTCCGGCTCCTTCCCGCGGCGCGCCAACCCCTTCAGGCTGTGTTCACGCCGCCAGCCCCAGTCCTCTCCCTGCGATCCCACCGAAGCCTGCGCCTCAGCTCCCAGCCCCCGCCCGCCCCGGCGGGTGAGCAGACAAGCCTCTCGGGCTGGTGAGTGCTGCTCGGCGCCGAGCCTCCGTGCGGGAATCTCTCCGTTTTTCCCTCTGCGCCCCTGTTGCTGTGGGATCCGCGCTGATAGCCGCGGCTTGCGCCCCTCTCTGGAGTTCGTTTAGGCGGCGCTCTGAATCCCCTCTCCTTGCGCACCACGAAACAAAGAGGCAAGAAAAAGTCTCTTGCCTCTTCGGCAGCCGTAGACCTTTTCTGGGACTCCCTCCCGGCTAGCACCAAAGCCCGAGCCTCAGCTCCCAGCCCCGCCCACCCCGGCGGCTGAGCAGATAAGTCTCTTGGGCTGGTGGGTGCTGCTCGGCGCCGAGCCTCTGTGTGGGAGTCTCTCTGCTTTGCCCTCCGCACCCCTGTGGCTGTGCTCTCCTCCGTGGCTCCGAAGCTCCCCCCTCTGCCACCCGCAGTCTCTGCCCGCGAAGGGGCTTCCTAGTGCCTGGAAACCTTTCCTCCTTCACGGCTCCCTCCCACTGGCGCAGGTCCCGTCCCTATTCTTTTGTCTCTGTTATTTCTTTTTTCTTTTACCCTACCCAAGTACGTGGGGATTTTCTTGCCTTTTGGGAGGTCTGACGTCTTCTGCCAGCGTTCAGTGGGTGTTCTGTAGGAGCAGTTCCACGTGTAGATGTATTTCTACTGTATCTGTGGGAAGGAAGGTGATCTCCGCGTCTTACTCTTCCGCCATCTTGCCCCTCACTGGTAGGTTGCCTCTTTAATCCTGCAAATGTAATCATACAATTAAAAATGAGCATTGGACAATTTCCTAACTAGAAATAAGAAATAAGGGAAAATATGAACAGACCAATCACAAGCACTGAAATTGAAACTGTGATTAAAAATCTTCCAACAAACAAAAGCCCAGGACCAGATGGCTTCACAGGCAAATTCTATCAAACATTTAGAAGAGAGCTAACACCTATCCTTCTCAAACTCTTTCCAAAATATTGCAGAGGGAGGAACACTCCCCAACTCATTCTACGAGGCCACCATCACCCTGATACCAAAACCAGACAAAGATGTCACAAAGAAAGAAAACTACAGGCCAATATCACTGATGAACATAGATGCAAAAATCCTCAACAAAATACTAGCAAACAGAATCCAACTGCACATTAAAAGGATTATACACCATGATCAAGTGGGGTTTATCCCAGGAATGCAAGGATTCCTCAATATACACAAATCAGTCAATGGGGTACACCATATTAACAAATTGAAGGAGAAAAACCATATGATCATCTCAATAGATGCAGAGAAAGCTTTCGACAAAATTCAACACCCGTTTATGATAAAAGCCCTGCAGAAAGCAGGCATAGAGGGAACTTTCCTCAACATAATAAAGGCCATATGTGGCAAACCCACAGCCAACATTGTCCTCAATGGTGAAAAACTGAAACCATTTCCACTAAGATCAGGAACAAGACAAGGTTGCCCACTCTCACCACTATTATTCAACATAGTTTTGGAAGTGTTAGCCACAGCAACCAGAGAAGACAAAGAAATAAAAGGAATCCAAATCGGAAAAGAAGAAGTAAAGCTGTCACTGTTTGCAGATGACATGATACTATACATAGAGAATCCTAAAGATGCTACCAGAAAACTCCTAGAGCTAATCAATGAATTTGGTAAAGTAGCAGGATACAAAATTAATGCACAGAAATCTCTTGCATTCCTATACACTAATGATGAAAAATCTGAAAGTGAAATTAAGAAAACACTCCCATTTACCATTGCAACAAAAAGAATAAAATATCTAGGAATAAACCTACCTAAGGAGACAAAAGACCTGTATGCAGAAAATTATAGGACACTGATGAAAGAAATTAAAGATGATATAAATAGATGGAGAGATATACCATGTTCTTGGATTGGAAGAATCAACATTGTGAAAATGACTCTACTACCCAAAGCAATCTACAGATTCAATGCAATCCCTATCTAACTACCATTGGCATTTTTCACAGAACTAGAACAAAAAATTTCACAATTTGTATGGAGACACAAAAGACCCCGAATAGCCAAAGCAATCTTGAGAACGAAAAATGGAGCTGGAGGAATCAGGCTCCCTGACTTCAGACTATATTACAAAGCTACAGTAATCAAGACAGTTGTGTACTGGCACAAAAACAGAAATATAGATCAATGGAACAGGATAGAAAGCCCAGAGATAAACCCACGCGCATATGGTCACCTTATCTTTGATAAAGGAGGCAAGCATATACAGTGGAGAAAAGACAGCCTCTTTAATAAGTGGTGCTGGGAAAATTGGACAGGTACATGTAAAAGTATGAAATTAGAACATTCCCTGACACCATACACAAAAATAAACTCAAAATGGATTAAAGACCTAAGTGTAAGGGCAGACACTAGCAAACTCTTAGAGGAAAACATAGGCAGAATACTCTATGACATAAATCACAGCAAGATCCTTTTTGACCCAGCTCCTAGAGAAATGGAAATAAAAACACAAATAAACAAATTGGACCTAATGAAACTTAAAAGCTTTTGCACAGCAAAGGAAACCATAAACAAGACCAAAAGACAACCCTCAGAATGGGAGAAAATATTTGCAAATGAAGCAACTGACAAAGGATTAATCTCCAAGATTTACAAGCAGCTCATGCAGCTCAATAACAAAAAAACAAACAACCCAATCCAAAAATGGGCAGAAGACCTAAATAGACATTTCTCCAAAGAAGATATACAGATGGCCAACAGACACATGAAAGAATGCTCAACATCATTAATCATTAGAGAAATGCAAATCAAAACTACCATGAGGTATCATCTCACACCGGTCAGAATGGCCATCATCAAAAAATCTAGAAACAGTAAATGCTGGAGAGGGTGTGGAGAAAAGGGAACACTCTTCCACTGTTGGTGGGAATGTAAATTGATATAGCCACTATGGAGAACAGTATGGAGGTTCCTTAAAAAACTAAAAATAGAACTACCATATGACCCAGCAATCCCACTACTGGGCATATACCCTGAGAAAACCATAATTCAAAAAGAGTCATGTACCAAAATGTTCATTGCAGCTCTATTTACAATAGCCAGGACATGGAAGCAACCTAATTGTCCATCATCGGATGAATGGATAAAGAAGATGTGGCACATATATACAATGGAATATTGCTCAGCCATAAAAAGAAATGAAATGGAGGTATTTGTAATGAGGTGGATGGAGTTAGTCTGTCATACAGCATGAAGTAAGTCAGAAAGAGAAAAACAAATACAGTATGCTAACACATATATATGGAATATAAGGAAAAAAAAAAAAGGTCATGAAGAACCTAGTGGCAAGACAGGAATAAAGACACAGACCTACTAGAGAATGGACTTGAGGATATGGGGAGGGGGAGGGGTGAGATGCGACAGGGTGAGAGAGTGTCATGGACATATATACACTACCAAATGTAAAATAGATAGCTAGTGGGAAGCAGCCGCATAGCACAAGGAGATCAGCTCGGTGCTTTGTGACCACCTAGAGGGGTGGGATAGGGAGGGTGGGAGGGAGGGAGATGTAATTGGGAAGAGATATGGGAACATATGTATATGTATAACTGATTCACTTTGTTATAAAGCAGAAACTAACACACCATTGTAAAGCAATTATACTCCAATAAAGATGTTTAAAAAAAAAAAAAAGAAAGAAGGGGCCACGATAAGGATATAGTTATGTCACAGCAGAGTGTATTTTTTTTTGGCCACACCACAAAGCTTGCAGAATCTCAGTTCCCCGACCAGTAATCAAACCTGGGCCACAGCAGTGATAGCCTAGAATCCTAACCACTGGGCCAACCGGAAACTCCCCACACCAGAGTGTCTTGGTGCCTGAAGACCAAGACTCACGAGTGAGAATCACACAGAATCAAAAAGAAAGAGAAATTAAAAATGCTCAAGAACTAACTCTTTTCTTAGTCATTTATATTTAAAAATGAATTTTTAAAATGTACCTTTCAAATCTGTTTATCTTTAAAAATGTCATTGCATATTTTATACATGTTTTAATATATTTTTATGTCTCCTTTATGTGTTCTGCATGGAACTTTATTCCATCATTTGAAGAAACCAGAACAAATGAGAAATAAAATGAATAAAAATAGTATAAAGAAAGTCATGAGGTTAACACAAGAAATCATGCTTTTGAGGTCTTGCCAGATGTTGTCTATAAATGCCTCTGAGGGTGCTCCCCAAACACGATGATACAGTAAGGTTAGGATGCTACATACCAACTTCATTTGTAAACCTGACAGAGAAAATATAAAAAGATATAACTAAAAAAAAAAAAAGTCACGACTCAAAAAATATAATAGCAGAGAGATTTTCAGAACTTAAGATAATCATGGGTATTCCACAGTATAAAGCTGTGGCAGGAAAGGGGCTGCATACTCCTCCCTTGTGTCTAAGTCTTAACCTATGACTTGTTCTTAAAGTGAAGTTTGTTGACTCTGGATCAACGTAAAGGTAAAGGTCCAGCTTCTGCTACTTCTTCTTTCCTCTTCCACTGGCTTGATACAGACAAGCTTGATAATTTCCGAAGTCATGTGTTGAGACTAGCAGAACCATACGGTAGAGGGGTTCTAATACCTGAATCAACACTTGGATGAGAACTGATCAGGCTCATTTGCTTAGTAATTAATGTGAACAAAAAACAAACTTTTATCATGTTCAAACAATTATATATTATAAGGTAGGGTAAGCCTAATTAATACACCTTTTGAAGACAACATCAACGTGCAGTCCATGGAACATTATTTCCATATAACATAGCATTATTTATTCATTCATATGATCATTCATTTACTTATTTGTTAAATTTGTATTATTAGGCATCTCATTACTTTCCAGGGGTTTGAGGCAACAATATAAAATTAAACAAGTAAATATGATTATTTCAGCTAGATTTAAATGTATTGAAAGAGTATGTCAAGAATATATAAAGCAGTAATTTTTTTAAATTCTAAATAGTATTAGGGGATACATTATAATTATTGATCTCATAAAACCTCTGTGAGAATTGTAATTAAAACTGGAGATTGAAGAAAGATACATGCACCCTTATGTTCATAGCAGCACTATTTACAGTAGCCAAAACATGGAAGCAACCTAAATGTCCATCGATAGATGAATGGATAAAGAAGATATGATACATATATATAATGGAATACTACTCAGCCATAAAAAAGAATGAAATAATGCCATTTGCAGCAACATGGATGCAACTAGAGATTCTCATACTAACAGAAGTCAGAAAGAGAAACACAAATACCATATGATATCACTTATATGTGGAATCTAAAATATGACACAAATGAACCTATCTACAAAACAGAAACAGACTCACAGACGTAGAAAATGGACTTGTGGTTGCCAAGGGAGAGGGAAGGACTGGGAGTTTGGGATTAGCAGATGTAAACTATTATATGGAGAATGGATAAACAACAAGGTCCTACTGTATAGCACAGGGAAGTATATTCAATATCCTGTGATAAACCATAATGGAAAAGAAGATTAAAAAGAAGAATGTCTATATGTGTATAACTGAGTCATTTTGCTGTACAGCAGAGATTGGCATTACATTATAAATCAACTATACTTCAATAAAAAGTAAATAAAATTAAAAAAAACTGGAGATTGAAAAAGAGTCAGGCAAGTAGATACCTAGTCAAGAGTTCTCCAGGAGAAGGAACTAATATGTGATGCAGCCCTATGGGAGTTTCTTTAATAGCAAGGAGTTACTCAATTCTGGCTAAAATTGAAATGCAGATAAAAAAATATGGTTTCAAATTTTTCATGCAGTTCATATTTTTTTCCACAAAGGAAGTTTAAAGAATATTTTTGAATAATGTTAGATAAAAAATATTTTGCTATAAAACAATCCCTTAGCTTTACTTCAATTTTATATGGTAAACATAAGTTTAAAAATTCATAGTTTTTATTACAATTGCAAATTTAATTGAACCCATTCAAGTAATGCACATTTTCTTATATTTTTCTGTATTAATTTTGACTTTTCTGTACTTGTGTAATGTGCTTCTTTTATTTTTACATAGCTAAATTCATTCTAAAATAAGATAAAATAGAAATTTAGAGACTCAGTTTTACCTGGTGTGAAGGTTAATTTTATGTCAACTCGGCTAGGCTATGGTGCACAGTTGTTTGGTCAAACACCAGTCTAAGTGTTGCTGTGACGACATTTGTTAAATGTGATTGACATCTAAATCATAGACTTTGAGTAAAGCAGATTACCTTCCATAAAGTGGGAGGGCTTCACACCATCTATGGAAAGCTTTAAGAGAAAAGACTGAGGTCCCCTGAAGGGGAAGGAATTCTGCCTCCATGTTGCCTTTGGACTTGAGACTACAACACAGACTGCTGCAGGAATTTCCAGTCTGCTGGCCTTCCCTGTGGGTTTCGGACATGCCAGCCCCACAATCACATGAGCCAGTTTCTTAAAATTAATATTTTCTCTCCCTCTCTCTCTCTCCCCCAATATGCTATTGATTCAGTTTCTCTGAAGAAACCCGACTACCACTAATACATTTGACTATAAAGTATCTGCCTCATCGTGAAATTTGACTTTTGTTAGATCAACCCAAGATCAAATACATCTCAGGGCAGAAAATTCTTTACTAATGCATTAAGAATTCTGAAACACAAAATGCCAAAACAGGTTCTATGGTGGTTATAGGAATTAATGAATCATTGCATAGTAACTGTGAAAAAAAAAGATTCAAAGAATATGAGATTGAAAAGCACTGCTTAAAAAAATACACAAGCATCTATTTAATGCCTTCTAGTCTAGCAAATATTTATAAGGATGATTTACTCTTTCAAATGAAGAGTTTCTACATATTGCAATTATAATATTAAGATTATTATTTTAAAGTTTATTTTTATTTCTATATGTATTTTTTCCCATTAAATAACCCACTAGATTGTGTTATGAATCCTGAGGACAAAAGATATGTCAAGGATTTATCACATAAACCTGAGAACTTTGCATTTTTTATTTTTTTCACAACTACTCAGAATGATCATCTGTGGGTTGAAGCTGCTGCATATATGAAATGAATGAATGCTCTTTGAGGAATGCAAAGCAGAATTCTTTGTTCTAGTGGTGTAGGAATTGTGCTGACAGTGAAATATTTATAAGGTAATTTTAAGTTAGATGTACTTGATAAATGCTTTGTGATGATAAAATTCACTTGATTATAAAGAAATATTTTTATTGAAATATAGTTCTTTTACAATGTTGTATTAATTACTGCTGTCCAGCAAAATGATTCAGTTATACATATACATATATATATATATATATATATATATATATATATACATTCTTTTTTATATTGTTTTCCATTATGATTTATCATAGGATATTGAATATAGTTCTCTGTGCCATACAGTAAGACTTTGTTGTTTATCCATTCTACATATAAAAGTTTACATCTGCTAAGCCCAACCTCCCACTCCATCCCTCCTCCAACCCCCTCCCCCTTGGCAACCACCAGTCTGTTCTCTATGGCTGTGATTCTGTTTCTGTTTCGTGGATAGGTTCATTTGTGTCATATTTTAGATTCCACGTATAAGTGACATCATATGGTATTTGTCTTTCTCTTCCTGACTTATTTCACTGACTATTATAATCTCTAGTTGCATAAAGAAATATTTTAGAGTTTGAAAAATGATAGCATGTTGAAGAGACATCATAAGTTCTTTAACAGCTGATTGGTTAGATGGGCCTCTGTGAGGCTCCTGGGCTCATGGGTGTGTTCCAAGAGTGAGCTTCCTGAGAAAGCAAGGTGAAAGTACTGCTCAGACAAATGTATGGACACCAAGGGGGGGAAAGAGGAGGTAGGATGAATTGGGAGATTGTGATTGACACATGTACACTACTATGTATAAAATAGATAACTAGTGAGAACCTACTGTATAGCACAGGGAACTCTACTCGGTGCTCTGTGGTAACCTAGATGGGAGGGAAATCCAGAAAAGAGGGGATATATGTATACGTATGGCTGATTCACTTTGCTGTATAGCAGAAACTAGTATAAATTGTAAAGCAACTATATTCCAATTAAAAAAAAAAAGGAAGTACCTCTCAGTATGATGATCTGCCTCTGAAATAATACAGCACCATCACCCCCACATTCTATTGCTTGCAGTTGTCTCAAGTGTCTTCCCAGATTCCAGACATGAGGGTGAAGAATAAATCCCAGCACTTGATGTGAGGCATGTCTGAATCAAGAGTCACCTTGTGAGATCATGTAGAGTGGGAGTGATCACTGTGGTCATCTTTAGAAAATATAATCTGTTGCAGGGATATAGTAGAGACATTAAAACTTCCATAGTTGTGGAAAGAATTCAGATAGTGAAGTTCTGAACATGAGAACTGGATGATCAGAGTTGCCGTTGACTAGTCAATCTGAGAAGCCCAGCGTTGGTGTTGCCGATTTGGGACAGTCTATGGGAAGGTATGGTGACTGTTGTTACACTACCCAGCATTTAGTGATGGGGCCATGCTGCTCTTGTTCAGCAGGGCTGGCAGTCCACTGTCAGCGCTGTACACAGAGCAGAGGGAGTGAGGACCAGCTGGAACGTGGGGAGCAGCGCTGCGGCTGTTTGTCATGTCGTGTCATGAATCTAACCATGATAACCTTCAGACAGTCATGGCATCTGCCTTCCTTCCATCTCCAAAATATTGTACCATTTACTTTTGTAAGTTATGAGAAATATAGTTCCCTCTTAACAAATTTGCCACTGTGCAGAGCACCCCACTGAACCTAATGTGATCCGCTGAGAAGAAGGTAACATAGGTGGAGTCCGCACATTTCAACAGGCCCCTGAGCACACTTTCTTCTCAAGCTGCTCTAGTTGAGCACAGTTAGGTAAACCTGAGAATAGGGAGACAGGAGAATTATTAGTATTTGTTGAGACAAATAACATGATGTGAGTTTTCTCAAGAGATTATATAATCATCAAAAATGATACAACGCATCTTTACAAGGTAACTTAAATGCAGTTAAACTTTACGAAGCATATAACTTTTTGACACAAAGCATGAATGACACCTCTCCTTTCTTAATGTTGTTAGATATGCCCACAAGCAATTTTACAATATTTTAAAAAAATAATCTGAGAGACTTCCCTGGTGGCGCAGTGGTTAAGAATCCACCTGCCAATGCAGGGGACACGGGTTCGAGCCCTGGTCGGGGAAGATCCCACATGCCGCGGAGCAACTAAGCCCATGCGCCCAAACTACTGAGCCCACGTGCCACAACTACGGAAGCCCACGCACCTAGAGCCTGTGCTCCGCAACAAGAGAAGCCACCGCAATGAGAAGCCCACTCACCGCAATGAACAGTAGCCCCACCTTGCCCCAGTTGAGTAACCCCAACTAGAGAAAGCCCACATGCAGCAACGAAGACCCAACGCAGCCAAAAATAAATAAATTAATAAATTAATTAAAAAAATAATAATCTCTGAGTTTAACCTTGGAATTCCTGAGAATAATGAGGGTCCTTGAAACGAGATCACAAATTAGTGCTTAAGTGTAAAGATTCTGAGCTTGTTATTTAGTTTCAAGATGTCTTAAACTTTATGTAAATGAAAGAAGAATCATTGTCCAATATATCAACACATATTTTTGGTCTCTTACTCTGTGCCCAGTATGCAAAAAAGGGTACAAAAATAGAAGGCATGACATTTGTCTTAAAATTACTTACATGGGTTACAAGGAGACAGATTAGACACAAATGGGAGAGTCAGATGATGATAAATAGGTTACCATTAAAAGCTAATATGTATGGTACAGATATCAATGTAATAAAAATTTCAAAAAGAAATTTTTGTTAAGGACACATTAGAACACTTCTTGCAAGAGGGATAGAACTGGGTTTTGATGATCAGATAAGATTTGGAGATGTGAAAAGGATTCAGGAACACATTACTTGGGTGATATGAAGAATTAATGATTTGAACAACCAAATGGTGAATTTAGTTCTTTTCTCCTTAAGAGTCTGAAATCTATAAAGCAGAGCATAAATAAAGATGTGAAGGATAGGTCTTTTTTTTTTTTTTTTTTTTGAGAGGATGACTGAGATTGTACATGACTTACTATAAGTACTGGGGAACTTAAATGGAAGTTAAGTGGTCATGAATACTGCTGAAAATTCCTAAACAAATTTATGGGACTTATTTACTTTTTAAATCCTTTTTATAAGCCTGCATACACAAACTCAAATTACAGTCTGTGGACAGATAATTGAAGCTGTTGGTTCCTTTTATTGAGGATAAGTTCACTAATTTTCTATAGCATCACAATAGTTTCAGTATTGCTTAATCATGCTAAGCTTTAGCATTTAAAGCACTTTACATAATATAATTTTACTACAGCACAAATTAATATTTCAAAGTCTTCTCCAACAAGTGTATAAAATATATGAGGATACAGTACCATTTAGGAAGAGAAGCAGTAATGTGACTATCAAGACTCATTTCTTTTAGTATTCTGGTTCTCCCCAAATAACGTCTACTGGCTCTCTGAATTATCTTGGTTGTTTCCCTTTGCTGTTTTGACTAGCAAACTATAACATATTTTCTTCTATTCAAACACAAACACTTCTTTCTAATTTCTGTGCTGAGCTTTCCAGTTTTTTTTAATATTTCCCTTCTTTGGGGTTTTCATAAACAGTATATTATGCTAATGATATTAATGATCTGTTCTCTCTTCTGCTTTTCAGATCTGTGACAGGCTAGTTAATCTTCAGTGGAATATGCAAACAGAATTTCTGAATTTGGCATGCAGATACCTTTGAGAGGTAAGTGTAAAAGTTAACTTCACTAACAAAATCAGTGCCTGCAGAAGCTTTCCTATTTCGCGGTTAGTATATTGAATGTATTATCAGTTACATTTAAGAAACATTATTTATTTCAGACATTGATTGACTGATTGTGCTTTAAATGTTTACCTTGAGTCTGAGTCTCTAAAAAGACACAGTATTTCCAAAGACTTCTCAAAATACTTTCAATAGTGATACAAGTAAATCTAGGAGTTTTGCATTTTTACTGCCAGATGCTGAGAAAAGTGAGGAAGACTTCATGAAAGAAAAGCAATGTTGGATTAATATTTGTTCTTTCTTTGTCTAACTTTCAAGGAAAAGGGTCCTTTATAGGATCTTAGTTGCAGTCATTCAAATTATTAGTAATGCAACCTTTTTGCAAATCAAAATATATTTATTAACGTATTTGCTCCCATGGTGACTAAAAAGAAAGAAAAAAGCATTCTGTGCAATATTAATTGTAATGTTGTTTGAAGTTTAAAATTCTCAGACTATTTTAAAACTTAATTTCACAGATACTAAGCACTTAAATAGTGGTTCCTCGTGTCACTGAAATGCAATTCCATGCAAAACTTAAATCTTTCTTTGATTTTCCAGAGATAAAATTGGGTATGGCATAAACCTTTGATGACACAATAGCAATTGTAGCTTGCAAAACCATTTTAATCGACTGTGTACCTGGTTATAGGTTGGATTCCCTGGGAAACAAAGTTTGAGATGGAGATTAGCATGCAGGATGTTTGCTAAGGAGTGCTTTTGGGATCCACGCTGTGTAAGGGAGAAAAGAAAGCAGAGGTTCAGCTGTGAAGTCATCCTAATAAAGACCTCCACTGACCCCCATAGGGACCATGGAACTGGGATTCAAAATTATCTCAAGTTAGGGTGAGGGATCCAGGCCTTTTCTTCTCATGTTGATAGTCATTAGGGGTAGAATGCCTCTGGGTGGATGTGTGGCCTTAGAGAGCCAGGTATTTTTATCTGAGGCAATCCCCGAGGAGGCTGGACATGGAGAGCTGTTTTCCGGCAGGACTCCCAGCAAATACGGGAATATTTCCATCGTTCCTGAAGATCATATTCTCCATCACAATTCTCCTTATAGATTCTCTGCTGGGAGCAGCTCTTTCAAGATTCTAGTGGGTGTCTCTTCCTGGGGAAAATTAGCAACGGAAGGTAGATAGGACACATTGCAGCCCCCATCACTGTAATGATCCCTTCTCCCCTATCCATTCTAGACACACACCCCTCACCTTTAGCAAAGACCCCTGCTGGCCACAGTGGTTTACTGGTTTGTCATGACACAGACTCTTCTCCTGGAGGGGTCTGACACCCTGCTCTCTACTTTCTTCTCAGTTGGGGATTTCTCTTCTTGTCCGTCTACCATCATCATCATCCAAGAGCGTCACTTGGGTGTAAAGTATTCCTCCCTGCTCCCTTTTTGTATCCATAGCTCTACCACCTCCTGATGACCAGGATAAATTATAGCTGCCAAGAGAATGACTCCCCCGCTTTCCTGCTGGACCCTTGGCATAAAGAGCCCAAAGGGCCCAAATGGCAGCCATTGGATACAGTTCAATGGAATGCTTATTGTGTCCACTGGAGAAAGGGTTTACCCTTTTACGAAACATGACTCTCAACTCACAGGGTCCTCATGGAGGGGCAGGGAGAGTATGGGCTGGGATGTGCCAAGCATCTGGGGTGGCTCAGAGAATGTGGAATCTGGCCTGAGACCCACTCTTCCCTGAGGAAGCCCAATCCTTCAGGATCTCGCCAACTGTACTGAGCAGGGAGAGGCGTCCTGGGATGAGAAACACCTGGGTGCCTGGTGCTGGCGGCCTCTCTTCCAAGACTCCTCCAGAAGTCTGGCTCACACCGCCTATCAAGCAAACCCCAGTCCTTGTGGATGCCTCATCCCCCAGGCTTCCTCCCAACTCCGGGTCACAGTGCAGAGATACCTCTCCCCTGGGAGCCCAGCCAGGTACGGGGGGACGTGCTCTGACTGAAAGGCTGTGCAGGGGAGGGACCTCCCTAAGCCAGAAGAGGTGGGGGTGAGCTGCACCTGCGTGGGCCACAGATCCAGAGCCTTCCCGTGTGCCATGTCCCGGGTTAGGGTTAGGGGTTAGCCTGCCCCCATGCGGGCTTCTGGTGTAGAACCCTGTGACCCCCATCAGACGTCTGCCAAGGTCCAAGGCCACAGCAACCCAAATGTGACACTGCGTGTCCTCGGGACCAGTAGTTCCTCCCGGCAGCTGCAGGTTTGTCCCAGGAGATTGTCTCTACCTGTTCCCCAAGTCTCTCCCCTGAAGGACAGCCTCAGGGCATTCTTCTCCCTATCTGACCCGACCAGATGCCCACAGCCTGTGATGGGGGAGCTGGTCCCTTCCCCTGGGTCCCTCCAGCAGGAATCAGTCTCCTCTTTTGAACACCATGAGGACGCTGAGGGCAGGGACAGAGTCTGAGTGGGTGGAGTGTGGGGTTTCCCGGGTAGGTGAGGAGGGTGCAGCTAAAGCCTGCAGGGCTATAGGTACAGAGAACACAGATTCCCCAAATGGCTCACGGGGATTGATGAGAAATTGGGCCACTCCTATTTCCACTTCCTGGGTCCCTGGCACATGTGGTCCTCCTACTGGGGACATAGCAGCATATAAAGACCTTTTGTTTAAAGTGTATAGTGTGCCCTGGTGGATGGTGTGTCATCCTTGTAAGGTATTACCTCTGAGCTCGTGCTTCAGCTCTACCTTTAATGGGCTGTTCCAGTGCTTTATCAGGCTGATAGCTTCTGGGTGCTATGGTTTGTGACATGAGCAGTGGATCCCATGCTCATAGACCCACTCTCACACCTCCTTTGCTATAAGGCAAGCCCTTTTGGGTCTGATGCAATATTATGAGGGAAACTGTCAATGAATCAAGCACTCTCTAAGCCCTCAAATAGTGGTTTTGGGTGAAGCTGTGGGCAGGAAAGATAAACCCATACCTGGACTATGTATTTATTTCTGTTAAAATAAATAGCTAGCCCTTCACTGAAAGAGGTCCAGTGTAGTCAGTTTGCCACCAAATGGCCAATTAGTCTTCTCAAAAGATGGTGCATATTGGCGGGCCCGGTTGTTATCAGTGTGTACATCTAGAGCAGCAGAAGCTAGATCAGCCTTGGTAAGTGGGCACCCATGCTGTTGAGCTCACGTCTAGCAGCTCCCATCTCTGTCACCATGGCTACTTGGTTCATGCACACGTTATGCCAGCGACCGGGTGGCTAATGCAAGAGGCCGGCTGACATCAACCGCCCAAGGAATTTTGTCCACCTGGGTTGTTGAGTGCGTTTTCCCTGGGCGTGCTCTCTGGTGGGCATCAACATGCAATGTAAGCTCTTTGCAGTGTGTTTCCCCCTCTGTCCATTCACATGCCTCTCCCTCAGAACTCCTTGTCCCTAATCTTCCCTCATTCTTACTGTAGCCCTTGACCAAAGGCAAGCCTTTTATCACTGACTAAAAATCTGTGCATGTTTTTATCTGTTTATACTTCTCTTCACACAAATATCCCCTTACCATTGTCTTTTATAGCCAACTCTGAGCTGGCTTGTAGGCCAGCAGCAAATCTATTTTTGGCTTTCACCCACATACCAAGCTGACCCATAGGTAACCAAACTCCAACATTTTCCTCTCTGGTTATGAGGGATTCCCTCAGTGTGGCCATAGATACAAGGTGAGTCAGGGGCAGTGCACCAATGGGAGGTGAGACAGAGGCTGGGATAACTGCCCTTGCAGTTTGCTTGTGCCCTTGGTTTTGTTCATGCTCAATCCCAGATGTAATAGTTCCATTGTGTTATGGTGGGTTATTGCTGGGCCTTCCCAAATTTTTGACTTGGTGTGTCTCATAGAACTCACCTCATGATTGGCTCTTCTGGCTTCATGATTACTAGAGATTCCATGTTCAGACATTCTATCTGTATATAGGAACTGATTTTCAAAAGGTATGTGGTTCTCCATTTTAGTTGGAGAATTGCTCCTGGACACTAGGGATCTGCATTATGCTTCTGTGATTGGTTTTGCACAAACCCTACCCAGCATTTCCCCCAACACTGATACCTCTGAAACAATAGGGTCTGATAGGTACAAGCCACAGATTGACTTGTACCATAGTCTGGATCTGCTGCAGAGCTCTTCCTTGTTATGGGTTTTATACATGTCTTAGAGCTTTTCATATTACCTAGTTTGTGGGTATATGACACTTGGGCTGTCATAACATAATACCACAGGCTGGGTTGTTTAAACAACAGAAATATATTGCCTCACAGTTATGGAGGCTGGCAGTCCAAGATCAAGGTACCAGCAAGGTAGTTTTCACTATGAGGCCTTGTTGTGTGCTCACATAATCACTCCTTTGTTTGCACACAAAGAGAGAAAGAGAGAATTAGCCTTCTGTTGTCTCTTCTTGGAAGGACACTAATCTTATCAGATTAAGGCCCTACCCTTATGATTTTACCTGAATTACCTCCTTATAGGCCCTGTCGCCAAACACAGTCATATTGGGGGTTACCGTTTCAGCACATGACACTTTGTTCTAGCAAAGATACCATATCTGGCACATAGGCTTAAATTAAGGTCACTATGTAGTTGAATTTGCAAGTAAGAGTACTGCTTTCCTCCAGATCTATCTGATTTGGTAGAGGACAGACTAGTGAAATAAAGGAAGATATGATGGGGACCATCACCCCTGCATCTTTCAGGTCTAAGGGTAGCAGTATTTTTACCACTCCCCACAGGATGTAATTTTATTTTTGATGTATTATCTTGGCTGGGTATGGGGTGGTGTCACGGGCTTCCACTTGGTTTTCCTACTCTGAGACCCTCAAGTCCATGACATATTGTGGTGGTGTGTCAACTACTGGGTGTATAAACTTCAATTATATGTTCCCTAGTCCTTAGAGACTAGGGGAATGGCCCCAGGTAAAATCCAGAGGATCCTTTATGAGCCAAAACCGAGTCAGGACTCCATATCCTGGTCTCCATATGCTCACATTCAAATTTGGGCCATCATGATGACACTTCTGGTCCCTGGGTATCAAAATCAACTCAGAGCCCACAACAAACTAATGTTTGTGTCTCTCTCTGTCTCAATGTATAACCCAAGTAAATGGTCATAAGTCCATTTAGGGAAGGATTGTAGTAATCATCGTCTTGTGATGTGCACTTGCTGTGGTAGGGCAGGGGTCTTTCTCCTGAGAACTTGGCCTTTCATTCAATAAATAAATTCTGGGTTCAAAAACTGTCTCAGGCTTAGAAAATGGGTGAAAGTTCTTGACTCTCTATTGGGGAAACTGCTCTCAGCCTCCTAATGATTCATCCGTTTGTCTTGAGTGTTCACTTTGAGCAGTATCCTTGTTGGTTTCCCATCTATTTTGCTCCTTAGGGATGCAACTCTCTGAGGGCAAAGGCTCCTTGGCTGCCTCACTGACTTTTCTGCTCATCACATTAATTGCACCAAGGTGGCTTCTGACACGTAGGTGCAGCCAACTGGTACTTATAACTTTGGCATCTTATCATTCCCACTCTTTAAGTGAGCCCAGTCCCATAACAGTATCTCTTGCCATCTGCCCTGGCCTGCAGAGAACCTCCAGGGAATGTGTTAGTGATACTGGTGCACCTGTCACCAGCACCTTCCTAATTGCTTTGGTAAGTGGTTCCCTATTGGTTTCTCTGTGGAACATTTTCTTCTGGTGGGTTTTGATTCTTATATAGTGTATCTGCTTTTACATGCTCACCTCTCTGAGTCTTAAACTTCTTCCACAATCTGTTATGGACATTCTGGTCTTTCTACTTCGCTTAAGCTGAGCCATCACTTATTCCGTTTCTAGTAGCCATCCTAGCAATTTTTTTCACCATTTCCCAGGTTCTTTGCCGAGGTGTTAACTCATATCCAGGAAAGTGCTCCTATACTGTTAAATATCCTTTTATCCAAATTTGCATTTTACCCATTCCTCTCATTCCATGACCTCAGAATGTACGACTCTCTCAGATTCTGCCAATACACATTTTCTAGGTCCTTTGAAGTTCCTTCATTGTATAATCCATTTATTCTCTTTCATGAACATGTTTCTCTTTGGGCCTTATGACCAGTTATTGGCCTAATAGCTATGAGTCGAAGAAGTTGTTCATGAGGGAAGCACTTCTTTTCTGCAGAATGTTCATGAGAAATGGGAATTCTAGCTCTTAACTTGGAGGAGTGGACTCATTCTTTGTGTTCAAATGGCTCAGAAGAGTCTGGGAATTATTGATAAAACATTGGGGATAGGAGGCTAAATCAGAGATTCCTATCCAAGTTTCAAGGTCCTATTCTTTCCCAACCAGGGTTCTGACCTTGGTGTGGCAGACCTGCTTTGTTTGGGAGTTTTACCTTCTTTGGAGCTCAGTTACTCTGACAATGAAGTTCTGGGCTTGATCCTCATTGCCTAATAGATAGAAAGCAATCCATCTCCCAGTTCCCATCTCAATGTTTGTTTTTATGGACTAGTCCTGGTCCTGGTAACAGCTGTTGTATGTTGGGTTCCCTGGGAATCAGATTATGAGGTGAAGATTAGCATATGGTATTTTAATTAGGGAATGTTTATGATGAACATCTGTGGAAGGAAGAAGAAAGAAGTCAGATTGAGCAGAAAGAGAAGTTGAACTGCAGTGCAGATCAACAGAGGACTACATTGACCACACGAGGAGCTCTGCAGCTGAGATGGGTCTTCAGAATCATCCCACCCTGGACAAGGGGGCTGGACTTTGCCCCTCCACCTGATCAGTTACTGACTTCAGGCTGCCTTTGGAAAGAGGTGTGACCTTAGGCAACTCAGTTTTCTTACTTAGGATACACAAAGATAGCTGACAGTTGAAGGTCATCTTTGGCAGTGTTCCCATGGCTGGGGAGTAGTAAGTCCTCCATTTCTGAAGGCGCGTGTAGGCGGCAAATTGCAGCAACCATCACTTGTTGCCACTGGAAAAATATGAAGAACATAAAACCAGTTTGGGGCACATTTCAGTCTCTATTTATGGCACTCATTTCCTCTTTCTTGCTTCCTTCTTTTTCCTTTAGTGTTCTAGAGACGTCTGTGCCCATCCAGACCATTATACAAGGGATTTCATGAATAAAGATAGTGGCAAAAGGAATGAATCTGAGCATTCACCTGAAAGAAGTCTCACAATTTTAGCTTTTCTCTGAAGTGTCACATGTAAGACTGTCGTTCTCCACCTACAAGGTTATGTGGAAGAGTTAGACCACCCATAGCCACTTGGCTAAGACTTCCTCATCCAAAAAGGCTTACCGCAATTGTGATCTTCCATGAGAATCCCTACTTATTTCTCCCTCAAATTAGATCATATTAGTGTTCATGCATTACTTTTGTAAGTATAAAAAATGAGCATTTAGTGTTTCAGGACTAACCGTAGACAACCCTGATGATGAATACTCTTGAGGAATTGAGCTTTGCTTCACTCTCTCTCAGAGTACATATTCCAATACATTTTGGGAATGTTACCTGTTACTTTCTCCTATTGGTCAGAAAGGTCGGTAGCCATTTGCAAGAAAAGTTGAGAGGAACAGCCAGGACAGTATAAATGTCCTGTAAAAATGACAAAAGATGCTCCAAGGAATGCTTCCAGAGGAATGTGGTGAACAATACCATCACCCCTCAATAGCTAGAGATAGCTGTGGATCACTATCTCCATACTGTAGTTGGTGGGATTCACCCCAGTTGCAGGGGAGGGACAAGATTTATCTAAGACACTTAAGTGATACCACTCCCTTTCCCTTGTTGAGTTTTTCTGAATCAGACAGTTCTTAGCTAATTAGCATACAGTATTACCAAGTCTACAGAGATTTATTCAAGAATAAGCATGCAATCTGATTTTGCCAAAGAGATGTAAAGATAGGCTAGGTAGGGACCTCTAGGAAAGATGATTCTATGATCTCATGGGAGAGTTTCCAGAAGTGCCTCTATTCTCTTTGGGCATTGGTTTATAGGTATAAAATGAAATTTTTTGGTTCCCACACTCTTCAGAAAGACTGATTGTTCTGTAGCCATTGTAACAAGTATCCACCAAAATCAATTTTAATCCATTAAATTAATCGAAGACAATACTCCTCACTGGCCATGGTTCTGAAAGCAGTCCAAATGAGTGGCAACCTGCCCCTGACCATCAGAAAGTCAGGAACAGCCACACTCCACTAATGCCCAAGTGGTCCCACCTCTAAAAGCCCAACAACCTCTGGATTCTGTGCTTCCTAAAATCTCATATAAGATCACATTCCTCAAGGAGAGTCTGCCTAAAAAGGCAGTTCTCCATTGCTTTCTTGAATAATAAGCTTTCACTTCAGATACTGAATGCTGGTCTCTTCCTTTAACAGAATCAGGGAAAGTGATAGCCGTTTTGTATCTATGAAGACCTAGGATTAAAGCAATACACAGAGATGTTTACAGCCAAGAGAAATAAGGAGAAAATGATTGAGCTGGAACCATTGGGTTAGGTTCATTTAGCAATATCTCCTTCTGATGGATTTCCAGCTGCATGAGCTAATACATTCTGTCATTATTTAAGCCAGTTAAGTAGTGCTTTCTGTGATTTGAATGCAATGCAAGTTAACTGATAAAAGAAGTGACGTTTAGGCTAATTCTTTTTTTTTTTTTTAACATCTTTATTGGAGTATAATTGCTTTACATTTTTGTGTTAGTTTCTGCTGTATAACACAGTGAGTCAGCTATACATATACATATATCCCCATATCTCTTCTCTCTTGCGTCTCCCTCCCACCCTCCCTATCCCACCCCTCTAGGTGGTCACAAAGCACAGAGCTGATCTCCCTGTGCTATGCAGCTGCTTCCCACTAGCTATCTATTTTACATTTGGTAGTGTATATATGACCATGCCACTCTCTCACTTCGTCCCAGCTTACCATTCCCCCACCCCGTGTCCTCAAGTCCATTCTCTACATCTGCGTCTTTATTCCTGTCCTGCCCCTAGGTTCTTCAGAACCATTTTTTAGTTTTAGATTCCATATATATGTGTTTGCATATGGTATTTGTTGTTCTTTTTCTGACTTACTTCACTCTGTTTGACAGACTCTAGGTCCATCCACCTCACTACAAATAACTCAATTTCGTTTCTTTTTATGGCTGAGTAATATTCCATTGTATATATGTGCCACATCTTCTTTATCCATTCATCTGTCGATGGACACTTAGGTTGCTTCCATGTCCTGGCTATTGTAAGTAGTGCTGCCATGAACATTGTGGTACATGACTCTTTTTGAATTATGGTTTTCTCAGGGCATATGCCCAGTGGTGGGATTGCTGGGTCATATGATAGCTCTATTTTTAGCTTTTTAAGGAACCTCCATACTGTTCTCCATAGTGGCTGTATCAATTTACATTCCCACCAACAGTGCAAGAGAGTTCCCTTTTCTCCACACCCTCTCCAGCATTTATTGTTTGTAGATTTTTTGATGATGGCCATTCTGACCAGTGTGAAGTGATACCTCATTGTAGTTTTGATTTGCATTTCTCTAATGATTAGTGATGTTGAGCATCTTTCCATATGTTTGTTGGCAATCTGTATATCTTCTTTGGAGAAATGTCTATTTAGGTCTTCTGCCCATTTTTGGATTGGGTTGTTTGTTTTTTCGATAGTGAGCTGCGTGAGCTGCTTGTAAATTTTGGAGATTAACCCTTTGTCAGTTGCTTCATTTGCAAATATTTTCTCCCAGTCTGAGGGTTGTCTTTTCATCTTGTTTATGTTTTCATTTGCTGTGCAAAAGCTTTTAAGTTTCATTATGTCCCATTTGTTTGTTTTTGTTTTTATTTCCATTTCTCTAGGAGGTGGGTCAAAAAGGATCTTACTGTGATTTATGGCATACAGTGTTCTGCCTATGTTTTCCTCTAAGAGTTTGATAGTATCTGGCCTTACATTTAGGTCTTCAATCCATTTTGAGTTTATTTTTGTGTAGGGTGTTAGGGAGTGTTCTAATTTCATTCTTTTACATGTAGCTGTCCAGTTTTCCCAGCACCACTTATTGGAGAGGCTGTATTTTCTCCACTGTATATTCTTGCCTTCTTTGTCAAAGGTAAGGTGACCATATGTGTGTTGGTTTATCTCTGGCCTTTGTATCGTGTTCCATTGATCTATGTTTCTATTTTTGTGCCAGTACCATACTGTCTTGATTACTATAGCTTTGTAGTATAGTCTGAAGTCAGGGAGCCTGATTCATCCAGCTCCGTTTTTCTTTCTCAAGATTACTTTGGCTATTCGGGGTCTTTTGTGTTTCCATACAAATTGTGAAATTTTTTTTCTAGTTCTGTGAAAAATGCCATTGGTAGTTTGATAGGGATTGCACTGAATCTGTAGATTGCTTTGGGTAGTAGAGTCATTTTCACAATGTTGATTCTTCCAATCCAAGAACATGGTATATCTCTCCATCTATTTGTATCATCTTTAATTTCTTTCATCAGTGTCTTATAATTTTCTGCATACAGGTCTTTTGCCTCCTTAGGTAGGTTTATTCCTATTTTATTCTTTTTGTTGCAATGGTAAATGGGAGTGTTTTCTTAATTTCACTTTCAGATTTTTCATCATTAGTGTATAGGAATGCAAGAGACTTCTGTGCATTAATTTTGTATCCTGCTACTTACCAAATTCATTGATTAGCTCTAGTAGTTTTCTGGTAACATCTTTAGGATTCTCTATGTATAATATCATGTCCTCTGCAAAGAGTGACAGTTTAACTTCTTCTTTTCTGATTTGGATTCCTTTTATTTCTTTTTCATCTCTGATTGCTGTGGCTAAAACTTCCAAAACTATGTTGAATAACAGTGGTGAGAGTGGACAACCTTGTCTTGTTCCTGATCTTAGAGGAAATGGTTTCCGTTTTTCACCATTGAGAACGATGTTGGCTGTGGGTTTATCATATATGGCCTTTATTATGTTGAGGTAAGTTCCCTCTATGCTTACTTTCTGGAGAGTTTTTATCATAAATGGGTGTTGAATTTTGTCAAAAGCTTTTTTTCTGCATCTATTGAGATGATCATATGGTTTTTCTCCTTCAGTTTGTTAATATATTTTATCACACTGATTGTTTTATGTACATTGAAGAATCCTTGCATTCCTGGGATAAACCCCACTTGATCATGGTGTATGATCCTTTTAATGTGCCGTTGGATTCTGTTTGCTAGTATTTTGTTGAGGATTTTTGCATCTATGTTCATCAGTGATATTGGCCTATAGATTTCTTTCTTTGTGATATCTTTGGTTTTGATGTCAGGGTGATTGTTGCCTTGTAGAATGAGTTGGGGAGTGTTCCTCCCTCTGCTATATTTTGGAAGAGTTTGAAAAGGATAGGTGTTAGCTCTTCTCTAAGTGTTTGATACAGTTTGCCTGTGAATCCATCTGGGCCTGGGCTTATGTTTGTTGGAAGATTTTTAATCACAGTTTCAATTTCAGTGTTTGTGATTGGTCTGTTTATATTCTCTACTTCTTCCTGGTTCAGTCTTGGAAGGTTGTGCTTTTCTAAGAATTTATCCGTATCATTCAGGTTGTCCATTTTATTGGTATATAGTTGCTTGTAGTAATCTCTCATGATCCTTTGTATTTCTGCAGTGTCAGTTGTTACTTCTCCTTTTTCATTTCTCATTCTATTGATTTGAGTCTTCTCTCTTTTTTTCTTAATGAGTCTGACTAATGGTTTATCTTCTCAAAGAACCAGCTTTTAGTTTTATTGATCTGTGCTATTGTTTCCTTCATTTCTTTTTCATTTATTTCTGATCTGATGTTTATGATTTCTTTCCTTCTGCTAACCTTGGGGTTTTTTTGTTCTTCTTTCTCTAATTGCTTTAGGTGTAAGGTTAGGTTTTTTATTTGAGATGTTTCTTGTTTCTTGAAGTAGGATTGTATTGCTATAAACTTCCTTCTTAGAACTGCTTTTGCCGCATCCCATAGGTTTTGGGTCAGCGTGTTTTCATTGTCATTTGTTTCTAGGCATTTTTTGATTTCCTCAGTGATCTCTTGGTTATTTAGTAATGTATTGTTTAGCCTCCATGTATTTGTATTTTTTACAGATTTTTTTCTTGTAATTGATATCTAGTCTCATAGCATTGTGGTAGGAAAAGATACTTGATACAATTTCAATTTTCTTAAATTTACCAAGGCTTGATTTGTGACCCAAGGTATGATCTATCCTGGAGAATGTTCCATGAACACTTGAGAAGAAAGTGTATTCTGTTGTTTTTGGATGGAATGTCCTATAAATATCCATTAAGTCCATCTTGTTTAATGTATCATTTAAAGCTTGTGTTACCTTATTTATTTTTTCCTTATTTATTTTGGATGATCTGTCCATTGGTGAAAGTGGGGTGTTAAAGTACCCTACTATGACTGTGTTACTGTTGATTTCCCCTTTTATGGCTGTTAGCATTTGCCTTATATATTGAGGTGCTCCTATGTTGGGTGCATAAATATTTACAATTGTTATATCTTCTTCTTAGATTGATCCCTTGATCATATGTAGTGTCCTTCTTTGTCTCTTGTAAGATTGATCCCTTGATCATATGTAGTGTCCTTCTTTGTCTCTTATAATAGACTTTATTCTAAAGTCTATTTTGTCTGATATGAGAATTGCTACTCCAGCTTTCTTTTGATTTCCATTTGCATAGAATATTTTTTTCCATCCCCTCACTTTCAGTCTGTGTGTGTCCCTAGGTCTGATGTGGGTCTCTTGTAGACAGCATATATAAGGGTCCTGTTTTTGTATCCATTCAGCCAGTCTATATCTTTTGGTTGGAGCATTTAATCCATTTACATTTAAGGTAGTTATTGATATGTATGTTCCTATGACCATTTTCCTAATTGTTTTGGGTTTGTTATTGTAGGTCTTTTCCTTCTCTTGTGTCTCCTGCCTAGAGAAGTTCCTTTCGCATTTGTTGGAAAGCTGGTTTGGTGGTGCTTAATTCTCTTAGCTTTCGCTTGTCTGTAAAGGTTTTAATTTCTCTGTCAAATCTGAATGAGATCCTTGCTGGGTAGAGTAATCTTGGCTATAGGTGTTTCCCTCTCATCACTTTAAATATGTCCTGCCACTCCCTTCTGGCTTGCAGAGTTTCTGCTGAAAGATCAGCTGTTAACCTTATGGGGATTCCCTTGTATGTTATTTGTTTTTTTCCCTTGCTGCTTTTAATATTTTTTCTTTGTATTTAATTTTTGATAGTTTGATTAATATGTGTCTTGGCATGTTTCTCCTTGGATTTATCCTTTATTGGACTCTCTGCACTTCCTGGACTTCACTGACTATTTCCTTTCCCATATTAGGGAAGTTTTCAACTATAATCTCTTCAAATATTTTCTCAGTCCCTTTCTTTTTCTCTTCTTCTTCTGGGACCCCTATAATTCGAATGTTGTTGTGTTTAATATTGTCCCAGTGGCTCTGAGACTGTCCTCAATTCTTTTCATTCTTTTTTCTTTATTCTGCTCTGCAGTAGTTATTTCCACTATTTTATCTTCCAGGTTATTTATCCGTTCTTCTGCTTCAGTTACTCTCTTATTGATTCCTTCCAGAGAATTTTAAATTTCATTTATTGTGTTGTTCATCAGTTTGTTTGCTCTTTAGTTCTTCTAGGTCCTTGTTAAACGTTTCTTGTATTTTCTCCGTTCTTTTTCCAAGATGTTGGATCATCTTTACTATCCTTACTCTGAATTCTTTTTCAGGTAAACTGCCTATTTCCTCTTCATTTGTTTGTTCTGGTGGGTTTTTACCTTGCTCCTGCATCTGCTGTGTGCTTCTCTGTCTTCTCATTTTGCTTAACTTACTGTGTTTGGGGTCTCCTTTTTGCAGGCTGCAGGTTCGTAGTTCCTGTTGTTTTTGGTGTCTGCCCCCAGTGGGTAAGGTTGGTTCAGTGGGTTGTGTAGGCTTCCTGGTGGAGGGGACTGGTGCCTGTGTTCTGGTGGATGAGGCTGGATCTCATCTTTGTGGTGGGCAGGACCACGTCCAGTGGTGTGTTTTGGGGTGTCTGTGACCTTAGTATGATTTTAGGCAGCCTCTCTGCTAATGGATGGGGCTGTGTTCCTGTTTTGCCAGTTGTTTGGCATAGGGTGTTCAGCACTGTAGCTTGCTCGTTTTTGAGTGGAGCTGGGTCTTAATGTTGAGATGGAGATCTCTGGGAGAGCTTTCACCGTTTGATATTACATGGAGCTGGGAAGTCTCTGGTGGACCAATGTCCTGAACTCGGCTCTCCCACCTCAGAGGCACAGGCCTGACACCCAGCTGGAGTTCAAAGACCCTGTCAGCCACTCGGCTCAGAAGAAAAGCGAGAAAAAAAGAAAGAAAGAAAGAAAAAAAAGTAAAATTAAAAAAAAAGTTATTAAAATAAAAAAAATTTTAATTATTAAAAATAAAAAAAAAATAAGAGAGCAACCAAACCAAAAAACAAATCCACCAGTGATAACAAGCGCTGAAAACTATACTAAAAAAAAAAGAGGAAGAGAACAACCAAATCAATAAACAAATCTACCAATAATAATAAACTCTAAATACTAAACTAAGATAAACATAAGACCAGAAACAAATTAGATGCAGAAAGCAAACCCCAAGTCTACAGTTGCTCCCAAAGTCCACCACCTCAATTTTGGGATGATTCATTGTCTGTTCAGGTATTCCACAGATGCAGGGCACATCAAGTTGATTGTGGAGATTTAATCCGCTGCTCCTGAGGCTGCTGGGAGAGATTTCCCTTTCTCTTCTTTGTTCGCACAGCTCCGGGGGTTCAGCTTTGGATTTGGACCCACCTCTGCATGTAGGTAGCCTGAGGGCGTCTGTTCTTCGCTCAGACAGGATGGGGTTAAAGGAGCAGGTGCTTCGGGGGCTCTGGCTCACTCAGGCGGGGGGAGGGAGGGGTACGGAGGAGGCGGGGCGAGCCTGCGGCGGCAGAGGCCGGCGTGACGTTGCACCAGCCCGAGGCGCGCCGTGCGTTCTCCCGGGGAAGTTGTCCCTGGATCATGGGACGATGGCAGTGGCGGGCTGCACAGGCTCCCGGGAGGGGAGGTGTGGATAGTGACCTGTGCTCGCACACAGGCTTCTTGGTGGCGGCAGCAGCAGCCTTAGCGTCTCATGCCCGTCTCTGGGGTCCGTGCTGATAGCTGCGGCTCGCGCCCGTCTCTGGAGCCTCCTTTAAGCGGCGCTCTGAATCCCCTCTCCTCGCGCACCAGGAAACAAAGAGGCGAGAAAAAGTCTCTTGCCTCTTTGGCAGCTCCAGACTTTTGCTGGACTCCCTCCCGGCTAGCTGTGGCACACTAGCCCCTTCAGGCTGTGTTCACGCCGCCAACCCCAGTCCTCTCCCTGGGATCCGACCGAAGCCCGAGCCTCAGCTCCCAGCCCCCGCCCGCCCCGGCAGGTGAGCAGACAAGCCTCTCGGGCTGGTGAGTGCTGGTCGGCACTGATCCTCTGTGCGGGAATCTCTCCGCTTTGCCCTCCGCACCCCTGTGGCTGCGCTCTCCTCTGTGGCTCCGAAGCTCCCCCCACTGCCCACCCCCCGTCTCTGCCTGCGATGGGGCTTCTAGTGTATGGAAACTTTTCCTCCTTCACAGCTCCCTCCCAGAAGTGTAGGTCCTGTCCTTATTCTTTTGACTCTGTATTTTCTTTTTTCTTTTGCTCTACCCAGGTACATGGGGAGTTTCTTGCCTTCTGGGAGGTCTGAGGTCTTCTGCCAGTGTTCAGTAGTTGTTTTGTAGGAGATGTTCCACATGTAGATGTATTTCTGATGTATTTGTGGGGAGGAAGGTGATCTCCATATCTTACTCCTCTGCCATCTTGAAGGTCTCCTGGTTCATATCTTACACAACACCCCTACTGTGGGTCAGCAGATGTGTTTCCTTCTCGCAGTCACTCAGGTGCACTGAGGCACCTGCCTCGCAAGCATTGCTGGTACCTGGCAGGGGGAAGAGAGAGGGTCTCACAGTGGAAATTAAATGATCCTGCTCAGAAGTGATATTCACCAATCGTGACTCATTTTTCAGAACATGTTACATTGTTTCATGAATCACATGAAACCACTGAGGCCTAGAAGTACAACCCCACCATGTATCTGGAGAGGAGGAAAGTCAGAAATATTTCAGGGACAGCACCAGTGACCATAGTGAGTGCCACCAAGAGAGAGAAAATAAATTGTTCTGTTGCTCCTTTCCCTTTAAGAAATGGAGGTGGAAGAAAGCTCTTGATGGATGTGCCTTATCAGGGCACGTTCATACAAAGGAAAGCTCAGAGCTGAGTGGAAAGTACGGAGCTCAGTTATTCTGCTTAATGAAGGAAGGGAAGTACAAAGGTGAGAAAGTCTTGAGGCAGAGAAGCTGATCCTCCTGGGTGTCAGTAAATGACTTCTACAAAGAGAGAGAGAGAAGGTGGCATCTAATACTTATAACTGCTGGTGCTGCTGTGTGTTCATCCCCATTACAGCCCCAGACTTCCCTACAGTCTGTCATACTGCAAAATGCCTTGTGTAAAGGCTTGTTTTTGTTTGTTTTGAATAAATTAAAGAGGTGGAGCTACACATCTACGTGGGCACAGAGAGGAGGGAGAGAGGGAGAGGAACCTTAAGTTGAGAATGAAATACTAGGTACAAGGATGTGGAGCAAGTGTCAGTCCTGGAAATTGCACATACTTGTGAGGGCGTTGAATTGCCCACGGAATTACAGGATACAGTAATCGAAACCATTTTATTTAAAACTCAAAGGCCTGAGTCACTTCAGCTGGGATCTGAATAATATTCTAATATATTGTCTCTCTGTTTGTGCTAGCCCAAAGTACATGCTTTACACGTGAAACCAAAGGAAATGGGAATAAGACACGTTATAGAATACTAAATAACCAAGAGAAACTGCATAGATTTTCTATATTGATAACAAAGGAAGCATGGCAATTATATGAGAGAAAAATTTTAAAGCATATTTTACACACTTAGGTTTTTCCAGACTAATTTTGCTCCACAACCAAGGTAACAATGCATGTTATTTACAGTCTACCTGTGCTTTGGATGAGAGGACACTGGATCATTTTAGCTTCAAATGCCTTTTATTTTTTGACACAAGCCTTTAAATTCACAATAGTCTGAATTGCTAAGAAAAAGCTACTATCTGCCTAGAACACTATGTTCTGTAAAAGAGAATAATATCCCTTAGCTAAATGCTTTCACACATGGAGAATTTTAATCCTTCTATTTTTCAAAAACATTACATGAAACTTAAAGGAGGTCTTCTTGTTTTAAGAACATTAAGATATATCGTTTGATTTTCCAGATGATTCACATAAACAAACAAACATTATTTTTAAAAAGATGTTTGTAAGAAGAAGTAAATGGGGCGGTTTTTAATGTAGTTCCTTTAGCCAGGCTTCTGACATGTGGAAGGGCCAGATGCTCACACAGATGAAACAGTCAGCCAGCCTGCTTTTAAGATGCTCCCATGGCCAGCGTCTCCTCCTCCATCCTCATGATAAAGGTACACACCTAGGTGCGGCTGCTCTCTCTGTTCAAGGTAGATGGTCCCTCCTTTTTCCTGAACGTGCAGCGCTGAGGGAGATCTCCCTGTACCTTATGTCAGCTCAGCACACTCAGGCTTCACACTTGAGAAGGTGAGGCTTGTAACGTCGAAATAAGAATTCTGAGTGGGCAATTTCAGGAAATTGAAGGGCAGTCAATGGACCTTCCCACTACTCCCTTCCATTCCTCTCTTAACGTTACTTCCCTGTGGGAGTTTTTAACTCGGGGCCGACGTTACTGGAGAGCTCATGAATGACAGAAGTTAGGGACTGCCTTCCAACCGCAGCCCCAGCTGACTCCAGGGACCACACTCTCTACAAGAATTTATCGGGAATACTGTGTTTCACTATGTGCAACTTCTGTAAAGATATCCAAATTTCAGGCATTTTGAAAGTAGCATGCAGATGCTGCTTTATAAAAAATGATCAAGTTTTAGCTCAAATGTTACACTAAATCTTTTTTAATAGTTTTTTTTTTTGTTGGTTTTTTTTTTTTTTTTTTTTTTTTGGCTGTGTTGGGTCTTTGTTTCTGTGCAAGGGCTTTCTCTAGTTGCGGCAAGCGGGGGCCACTCTTCATCGCGGTGCGCGGGCCTCTCACTATCGTGGCCTCTCTTGTTGCGGAGCACAGGCTCCAGACGCGCAGGCTCAGTAGTTGTGGCTCACGGGCCTAGTTGCTCCGCGGCATGTGGGATCCTCCCAGACCAGGGCTCGAACCCGTGTCCCCTGCATTGGCAGGCAGATTCTCAACCACTGCGCCACCAGGGAAGCCCTACACTAAATCTTTTAAAAGCGAAGATGTTTAAGTCCTCTGATGTTTTTGCGTGGCTGTGTAGGTCCCACGATCGCGTTAAAATTTGTGGACGTGAATGAAAAGTACATAGACTTGTGAGCCTTATAAAGCTAATTACCGATTTTTATTCTTAGCTCAGTATCCCTCTATTATATATTTAAGCCATGAATATTCTTAATTTTTCTAACTGTTTATCAATACTTTAAATCATGAAGTATTGATGACATGACAATTTGGTGAAATGTGTATTGCGGTTTTGAGAAAGATTCATAGGAAACAACACAAATTCCTAAAAATCAAGAGACCAATTTATTTGACATTGTTAATAACTTTTTTCTTCTTAAATGGGCCATTTCATAAGCCTTTAAGAAAGATCATTTTATATCTTTGGTTGCAATTGCTTTATGCATCTATTTTTTTATTTGCTCTGCAAAGTCTAAGACCACTGCTGTAGCTTTGCAATCTCAACTCCTAAGTCACTGAAATCTGAAATATCAGATTTCAGACTAGCATTTTATATGCTTCCATGTTTGCCTCAGAACAGCTTGAAATTTTTTATATTTATACTATAGGCATAAATTAGGTTAAATTCAAGGTGGCTTGGCCTTAGTTACAATGATAAAATGGGGAAAATGTCATCATATATCTCTCTCTAAAGTTTCTTCCCTCTTTAATATTATATATGTATACACACACATATATACAAATACAAACATATAGATGTGCATATATACAAATACATAAATATATATGACCACTTTTTTGATTCCTTGCTCCTTATTGTTCAACGATTCCTTGGTTTTACTCTGTCACCTGCTATGTCCTTTTTTTTCTGAAAATATGAAAAGGAAAACAAAAGCTAAGGGGAACAAAATTTGCTGCCCTAAAATGTCTCTTTGGTGTGTGGATTATTTCGAGCTGAAAACAATCAAGGTTCAAAGACTCAGGAAGAAACTTTGACCTTCCTGCTAGCAGCCTGAAAGGATTTACGTAGAGGGCTTATTACAGGAAGAGAGCTGTCACCAGAGATCTCTGTAATGAATAGTGGCTAGGTGTGGAGGGGGAAGCCCTTAGAGATCAGGGTCCTCTCTGTGTCCCATCTCTCCAAGGCTCAGCAAACATTTATTTACCAAACACTTACTTTTCCACCTCCATGTGCATTGCCTTCCTCCCCTTTGAGGTCCCAAACCACTACCCACAACATCCTCATTTGTCTTCAGCTGAAGATGGTATTTAAGGTGAGGGTTTCAGCCATTCTGGTGAATTACTCACTTTTCCTGGGTTTCTCCCATGTGTACATGTTACTAAGCTTTTGTTTTATTTTCTCCTGTTAATCTGTCTCTTATCAATTAAATTCTTAGAGCAACCAGAAGAACCTAAAAGGGTAGAGGAAAATTTCTTCCTCCCCAACAAAAGTAATGCCTTTCCTAATTTGTTTTTGGTTGTGGTTTAAAAAAAAACAAAACAAAAAACTGCTTTTCTTCCTCCTGCTAGGTGGCAAGTAAATGTTATTTTCAATTTGTGCTCACCTACTAATTCGAGTTAGGGAGATATCCGAATTGTTAGAAGACTAGAGTATGGGAGATGTCTTCTCTGTCAACTGCAATAGAGGCAGCATGAAAAAAGCAACATCTGATGGGCCCTGAAATTAGGAAGGGCTTGCAAGGAAGAGAAGGTCCACATCTGCCCTATGAGAAGGGGCTGTTTAAATAACCCTTACTTTGGAGCCATCTTTACTGGAACCAAGAGAAAAGAAAGATGGGAGTTTGGTAAACCAATTGTCTCTTTAAAAAATTATCTAAGTGTAGGTTCAGAGTGAGACTCTTAAAGAAAATGGCCTTTATTCCTTTGAGAAAGTTACGGTTTGCTGATAACAGCAGTTTTTGTGTCGCCTTGACATCAACTGCCCTACTTTTTCTAGGTCATGTTATATATAGAACCAGGTTATGTTTCTCAGTTAAATACCACCTTTTGTGAGAAGCAAAAAGTGAAACAAGTAAAGATAAAGTAGTTGAAAATTTGAAGCCAAAAAGAATCACACAAATATGGGTGATTAACAACACCTAATATAGATATGACTCTTTTTCTTTCATAATCTATTGTTCACATTTTTTGACCCCTCCATTCTTAAGGAACAAGGTTATATAAAATGGGTAATGCTGCTTTGTATCTTCATGATTCATTTTCATCATCTTTCATTTTTTTCACAGATTGGTCTTAGAATCATTGAAAAATCACGTTGAAGAAAACAATACTTTATGGTTGTTTATCAAATGTGAATCTGGAACTTTGAACCACTTTTACTGAAAGCTCGGAGCTTATCTCCCATAACCTTAAAAATGATATTTTTCTTTCCATCAGTGTTGCTTCCTATCTGTTTGGGGTCAGAAATCATTACTATCTGATACAAAAAACATGATCCTTTTTTACACTTAAGACAGTATAGTAAAAAGAATTCAGGAGATGTTTTATCTAATATTCCATTTTCTATCAGTTAGGATTGTTATTAAATGTCTCTAAATGCAGATTTCTTTGTTTGCAAAACAAGGAGTGGGCCAGACCCTCTCTGGGGCACTCCACTTACAACATCATAGTTCTTGTAAGAATCGTTTCATCTATAGACACTTTGCTTTTTATCAGTAATAAAAAGGTTCAGATCTTTATAAAATTCAATATTCAGCAACAATTCTATACTTCTGAGGTTGTCTAATCCCTCTCCGATGTGAAACATAAAATAATATGAATTATGTGATATATTTATGGAGATGGATATCGACTAAAAATTTAACTCTGGACAGTAGCCTAAAATCAAATCCAGATTTTTAATTCTTTTAATTTCTTATTCTATAAGTAACAAGAATGGTAACTTTTTTAAAATAAAATTCATTTACTTAGTTCAAACTGTTGAGTTTTAATAAAAAAATATGCACTGTACTTTAAATTATTGGGAGATTACAAGTATAATGATTGTTTATAAATTTGTATTTTTACTATTAATAATTTAGTCTGATTTTCTAAATTCTTATAAAATATATATTAAATTGAAGAGTAGCTCAGAAAAAGTACAGTTCTTAATATTTCTTTCATTTTCCTCCCTTTGTCTTTTTTTACTGTGGTTTTTGCACCCAAATAAAGTTATGCATTTAAACCCCTTTTCATTCCCCCCTTCAGCCACTCAGTATCTGCCACCAAATGAAAGTTCTTAAGGCCAAATGACCACAATAATTTTAAAAGAAACTTAAATTAACTTTACAGTGTCATAGAGTAGATTATTTAGTTAATATCATGGTTATAACAAATGGAATTGAAAGAGAGAAAAACTCTGGAATGAGAAAAGCAAAGTGATGTAAAACAAAACAGTTCAGTAAATTCTAAATTAAATTGGACTAAAACGACTTGAAAATATCACAAATTTAAATCCTTTGATTTTTCTAAACTCTTCACTTTGGTAATCATTTATTTCATCTCTATTTTAATACAGAGTGCATTTTTTAGCATTTGATTTATTGAGAATTATTTATAATTTTAAATGTTGAGAGTTTTATAACTGAAGAAGTTTTAGGCTTTGACCGTGACCCTTGATGTATATATGGATAGAAAATGGAAATTTTAAATGATGTTTTGTATTTCTACAAAGTATGGAAACTCTTAGCCTTTAACACATTATTTCAGTTCATATGCATATTTAAAGGCATCTAGATTATTCCTGGTGCCTAATAAACCTTCTCTACATAGGTTTTAAATGCTCTTCTTGCTTTAGCAGAAGGAACCAGTTTTCCAGTGTTTAATTCTGTAGGTTTAATTCTTCTGTCTTAAAAGCCCTTCCAAGAACATGCCAGGGAATGTGATATTGGTCCAACTGTGCAGGCTCTTTTCTCTTTTATTTTATAACAATTCTTGCAGTGCATGTGCTGTCCAGGATCAGTCTCTCAGCATGAATAATGGAGACCATTTTAATTGTCTTCCATTTAGACCTTAAATTCTCTGCTTGATTTGCTGATCTAATTATATAATGTATATATTCATTATGGGTTGCAAAGGTTTTTAGTATGTTTCCTATTGCTAGGATCAGAGGATGACTCTCATATTCCTTTAACCCACATGACTGCTGGGCAAGACCTGCCTCTGAGAAGAAGTGGTATAGTCAGTATCCATATAAAGTGATGTAACTGGCCTTGTTGAATATATATATTTATATATTCACTTTATTACGTATATTTAATTTGTATATTACATATTTTGAGATACTATATGACTTATATTGGGTTTTCCCCAAAGCAGACCTAGAAACAAATGTTTGAATGCAGATAATTTATTTAGGAGTGATCATAGGAAGTATGAAAGAAAAAGAGGGAAAACAGAAATAGGGGCAAGAGAAAAGCCAAATAAATGTGCATTTATTAATGGTTTATCACTATAGTCAACTGGGACTCAATCCCATTGGGGGAATTTCTGAGAAACTTGCCTCTGAATTATCTTACCAGGCAATGGGAGCCTAGGACACTGATGTACAGACTCCCACACTGGGCAGAAGATTGCTCTGGGAACATCTCCATCCCTCACACATCCCTGTCAGAAACCACAATTTCAGGTGCACTCAGGTACATCAAGGGGACATGAGATAAGACACATTTCTCCTGGTAGAGGTTGTTTGCCTGGTGGTGTGACCTACACCTTTATCCCTGAGGGGTATGAATTTCTGGTTACCTTGCCTTTGTCAGGCTATGGTGTCTATAATTGTTTCCTTAGTATTATTACTGGGCATGAGAACATCAAGAGACGCCACAGCATAGTATTCAAGTTCCAAGACATATTTCTCCTTGTTCTCAATGTGAGTCATCCACTCTAGATACTTATGATAGTAATTCCTTTCTTTGTATTCTTGTCCATTGGTGTGAAGTGCCCAAGATGATTTGGTATCAGTTGTAGTTTTGGGTTTAATGAAACTCTTTCTGCATCTTCTGGTTGAAGAAGCATCCCCCTGCTTCAGCAACGCAGGGCACTAGGATGACTTACTTTTAGAACCTAAAGTTGCGTGGGAAGGAAACAAAAATTCCCCAAATAGATCACTGAGAGTGGTGATAAGAGCCATTCCTACTTCTGCCCCATGGTTCTTGGTTCTATGTGTTCTAGGTACTGGGCACATAGCACCATCTAACTGTCGTTGACTCAGTGTTTATACTACATTCTGAAGGAGATTGCTCCAACTCAGCAGAGTGTCTCCTCCTAGTTGTTACCTTAGATGAACCTTTGAGTATTCATTCTAAAATTCATGGCATGAACTTCTGGGTGATATACTCTATGATAAGACTAGTGAATCTTATAGGTGCAAGTTCATTATTACATCTCCTTTGCTATAAAATGACTTTCTTGGCCTAAGGCAATACTATTTAGTATACCACACCAGTAAATCTGTCAGGACTAGGATAGTAGTGCTTTGGCAAGGGGAAAAAAGCCCATCATTCCAGAATAAGTTTCAGTTGCAATAAGGATGAATCATTGCTCCCTTCATGAAAGATGAAGTTTGATGTATACAACATGCTTGAAAGTGGTTCTCTGCTGTTGTAAGTTCAGATATTCAGCAATATCTATAACTATAAAGGCCTTGGTAAAACTGAGTCCTTGCCTTGGTGCTCACGCATAGCCTTCATCCCTGCTAACATAGATACTCTGCTCATTGGTTAATTGTGCAAGCAATGAATAGTCAAATACAGAGGCCATCTGGTTAAAGACAGAAGTCAAAGACAAAGACTGACATCTACTGGACAAGTCATCTTATCCACCTGGTTGTTCAGTATCTTCTCTGTAGTAGATGTTCTCTTGTGAACCTTGGCATGACACATAAAAATCTTCACATTTCAGGTCCATTCACATAGACCCACCCACATTCCTCTTCACCATAACTCCTTTATTCAATCTTCCAGTATTGTTCCTTCTAGTTTCTAACCAACTAACCAAGCCATTTGCCATTGCCCAACAACCTGTACGCATCTTTATCTCAACCACTTATTCCTCCCTAAAAGGAGGTAATCAAGTGTATTGCTTAAAGTTCTTACCACTGGGATGATTTCTCTTCACCATGTCATTAGGGCCACCCCTGAGTGGAGCTGTGTGTGGAAATGCTCATTTTTGGCTTCCCCTCAGACACCAAGCTCTGGAGTCACCTGACAGATGGCTTAAAGATGTATTACAAAGATACTTCTAGAAACTTATTGCCTCCAAAACTCAAAAAGGACCACCATATACCTCTTTCATAGTGGTAAGAATGTAGTAACTTGTCTTTTACCGTGTAGTGGATGTCCCCTTCCTCCCTAAGATCATTGGACCGCTAAAAATGTTACTGATGGGGCAGGACTCTGATTATTGTATAGTTTCTCTCTCACCCTCTGGCATATGTGTGTCTTACCAGGGGATCCATTATGTTCTTGATACTTCTGTTCACTAGGTTCACTTAGCATAAAGTCATCAACATGGTAGACCAGTGAGCTATTCTACAAAGAGTCAAGATTGTTAATTTTTCTAATAGAGAGTATGGGAGTTAAAATAGCCCTGGGAAAGTCAGTGAATATGATTTGATTTCTTTCTCAAGCGAATATGAACATCTTTCCTGATCAGGAAACCACATTCTCTGGATCAGGGTTTGGCAAACTATGGCCCATGGGCCAAATCTGACCTATAATCCATTTTTAATCCATTTTTAATTTATAATCCATCTGGAAGCTTTTAAGTTGAAAGTTTACAAGAGAGAAATCTATCTACCTATTTTTTTATGTGCTTTTCATGTGTGAAGTGGGCTTTCAAGGGCTCAACTTGAATCAAAAAGAAAAAAAAGGGAACCCTAAAGTCCCTGGAATATTTCTTACCTTTTAAAAAGGGTTAACTGAGAAAAGTAGGAAAATGGAAAAATCACAGATATTGATCAATATTCTGTATAAAAAAGTAAAAGAAATAATAAGCCAATTAAAATATAAAACCTAACATATTTTCTGATTTTTAAAAATTTCCTCCTAACATGAAAAAAATAAAAGTTTGTCCACCTTTTTAAGCTCACAGCCTTGCACTCATCACTGAAGTGTTTATTATAGGTAGAGAAAACTACACTTTTGAAAGCTTCTTCCTGTCTCTTAAAATGTCACTCCCTAGAAATACAGTTTCTGGAGTTGCTTTGAGGAGGGAATAGGTGTGCAAGAGCATTACCATCATGAGTATTTACCGCCATGTTGCCATTTGCAATAATCTCCCAGCTAGATGCTCTATTGTGACTTCTCCTGAACTGAATATAGCCTCTGCACAACAGCAAAAATTATATTCCTCAAATAACTCCCATGTTGGAAACCTGTTTTAACATCCTGTTGCTTCTTCCTTTCAATATAGAACTGTAACATGGGCACATTATTATTTTCTATTATCAGTGCATCTTTGATTTCATTGTGAGTTTTTAATTAATAGGTCATTACAATCAGTGCTTCTCTGCCTTAGAGTCCCATAAACTTTTTAAAGCAATGAGTCTTATCTCTCACTAGAGTTCATAATGATATGTCTATTCTAGATAAGTTAATCTTCCTACGTTTTTGTTATGGCTCTCAGTCAGGCAAACTTTCCTCCCACTGGCAATGTCTTTTTCCCTTCTCTCTGTTTATTTAAGCCCTATATATCCTCTAATATCCAATTAAAGTGCCATTTTTTTAAAGAAAGTCTTCCCAAATGAAGGGCATCATCTGGTAACATGACCTTTACCTGAAGTCACAGCTTTTGGAAATACCCCTCGGAGATTAACTCTATGGCTGCCTTGTTTTACTCTTAAACTCTTGCATTATTTAATGCCACAGTCAAAAAATTCAACAAGCACACATGTGAATATATGCCTGGTAGTTTCACATATATTTTATTTAGTCCTCACAAAATACACACAAGAAATGTGTGATTATTTTTATCTTTCAAGGGAATAAATTGTTCATTAGTAGAATAAATAATGTCCCCAAGCCACACAACTGATTAATTTCAGAGAGTTTAAGAGATTCCCAGATCTCTGACTCTAACTATAATGTGCTCTTTCTATATGAAGGCTACCATTTTTTTCCCAATAGATTCTAAGTTACTAAAAACAGGCCTATGTCTGATGCATTGTTATGATCCACTGCACTTTCCCGAGTACCTTGCAAACAACAGAAACAAAATACATACTTGTTGACTGAAATTCATCAGGCAGCCCTCTCTCCTAGAATATCCACCTTTCTGAACAACCCTTAACTAGCTCTTATGCATCAGCCAGAAGAAATATCGTGTCTCACCTAATTTATTAGACCATGGCTATATACTCCATTTCTCAGAGTCTGTGTTCTCCTAATGCACTTTTTCTTGTTGGGTACCTGATCATATAATACCTTGTTACCTGCTTCATATTTCATATGTCAAATATTTTATAAATTGTCATTCTTTCCAGGGCCTTGTCCAAGATAGTTAATATCTGAGAAGACTCAGAGGCACAGCTCTTCTTCTTCAAGGTTTTTTCTTAGTCTTTGATTTTTAGCAGTTTGAATATGATATACATAGGTGTCGGTTTTTTAGTATTTATTATGCTTGGTGTTCTCTGAGTCTCCTGGATCTGTGGTTTAGTGGCTGTCATTAATTTTGAAAAATTCTCAGTCATTATTTCTTCAACTATTTCTTCTATTCCTTTTTATTTTCTTCTCCTGATATTAACAATACAGTTTTTGGACATTCTGTTCCATCTTTTTTATTCTTTTTTCTCTTTACATTTCGATTTTGGAAGTTTCTACTGACATATCTTCAAGTTCATTGATTCTTTCCTTGGCTATGTCCAATCTACTGGTGAGCTCATCAAGCACGTTTTTCATTTCTTTTAGAATATTTTTGATTTCTAACATTTTCTTTTGATTCTTCCCATGGAGTGCCCATTGTTCTGTTTCCATTACCTTTCTGTTTTTGCATGTTGTCTGCTCTTCCCGTTAGAGCCCTTGGCATAGCAATCATAGTTATTTTAAATTTCTAGTCTAATAATTCTAAATTCTCTGCCATGTATGAACATTCAGATTTATCAATCTAGAAATTTATAAATTTATTCATTTAGTAACATCAGATTGTTTTTTTGTTTTTTTGGTTTTTTTGCCTTTTAGCATGACTTGTAACTTTTTGTTGAAACCAGGCATGATGTAACAGGTAAAAGGAACTGAGGGAGATAGACCTTTAGTGTGAAGTTTTCATTTTCCTCTGACTAGGAGTTTGGTTGTTTATATGGTTTGCTGTAGCCTTAGTGTCAGGGGTAAAATTTTCTCTTGTATCTTTGTTTGTGTCTCTCTTGTTGTTTTTGGGTGTCCCTAGAGACTTCTTAAGTCAGATCTGAGGCTTGCAGTTTTTTAACTGGAATCTTCTACTGTTTTACAGGAATTCTATTGTAGTGGTGGTAAGGCGAGTGAGGAGGAAAAGCATTCTATAACCCTATGATTAGGTTTGTGTCTTACAGTGAGCTTAAATTGGGTATTTCTCCATGTGGAAGTCTAGAGGGGGCTGGAGTTGGGTGTTTTTCTACACCCAGGTCAGTGGGTTAGACTCTGGTAAAATAGCTTCCTTTCACAACAGGCCTTGTGAAGGAGAACAGAAAGCTCTGGGCATATTTCAAAATGGTTACATTTCCCCACTCCCTGCTGGAAGTGCTAGGGAATTATTCTGTGATCTTCACAATAAGAACCTTGTAAGGCAAAATGTGGAAGCTCCTCTAAGACTGGTCCTCATTGGAGTTTTTAACTTTCGAGCTAGTCTACACTGAGCCTCCAGCCATCAGTCAATTATGGTTTAAAATGTTCTTATTGGTATTGGCTTCAGCTGTGGGCTTCTGCTTCTGGGCTTCTGCTCCTGGTAAGTTGTGATTGTCTGTATACATCTGTCTGTCTAGTTTTCAGGGCAGCAGTTTGCCCTGTCACCTCAATTCTGATGGATCTAAGAATAGTTGTTGATTTCAGTTTGCTCAGTTGTTTTATTGTTATGAGTGGAAGTGATGACTTGCAGGCTCTTTATATGTCAGACTGGAAACCAGAAGTCATATTTATAAATATTTTGCCAAGTTATTGGATCTTCATTGCTTTCTCATTCACCTTCTATGTCTCTGGAGCAACCAAGACTAAAATGATATGAGTCACATAATCTCGAAAAAAAAAAGGGGGGGGAGGGGAATTGCTGAGAACTAAAGAGGGAAGAAAAAGAGGTGAAATTTGAAAAAGTTAACCTCCTCATTATTCTGCTTGAATTGTTAAATTCTATTTTCAGGATGATAAGTTTAAGATATGGCGTCTAACATCATGCAGTTTGTCCAGTACACCCCAAAACTTAGAGGCCTTGCTCTCAAGAAATTTGTTTAAAAGTTATTTCCTAGAATAGAACAGTGGATACTCTTCTGCCCCTTGAATGAAGGGAATCTACATTTTTTTTATCATTAACGTTATCTGCTTTACTTAATCACACAATTACTCTTACAAAAATAATCTCACAATTTATTGTACTTTTTTATATTTCTGATACTTTTTTAGTAACGACAACTAGTAGATAAATAAATGAAATTATTTTTATTGAGCAAAGTAAGAGAATAATATGTAAATTTTGATTTTCCACTTTACTGGTGCAAAACAAAATATCAGAACAGTTGGAGTAAATGTCACCATGTTTTTGGCTTTAGTATCTCTTTCCCCTACATCATCTTTAGGAATGACAGTCTGCTTCCAGTGAATTCCCCCTCACATCTGTAAATATGATCACTGTTTTTGAAATTGAGAAAGGAGAGTAAAATCAACCAGAGAACTGACATATAACCTTCCACTAGGGAGAAGTTAATAGCTATATCTGGGAAATTTTTCTTCAGAAAAAAAAAAAATTACACCACAAGAGATGATTTATATAACTAGATTAGATTAAACACAAATATACCATAATGAAAAGAAAAATGTGTAAAGATATCTGAATGAGGGAAAATAAATTTTTATTTAACCCAGATGGTCTGGGGGATTTTCAGAACCAATTGAGAAGCTCCTATAAGCAGTTTAGCCTTTCTTATAACATGTATTTTATGCCCTAGCACTGCTGTTCACATTCTCCAAACACACCCTGACTCTGTTGTAGGTGTTAAATGCTGCTCATTGTATTTGTAGTGTTTGACATTGTGAACATTTTTCTCCTCTTTGCTTCAGTCCCTTGAGGACCAGGCAAAGACTCCACTATTTCTATACATCATATTCTTTTCACCTTCATCTGACAACTGAGTTTTGTTCCACATATATCCTACCAAATGGGAAGGTCGTTACAGTTATGGAATGGCACTTTTAGAGTCTGTTTCCACTAGATATAAAGACATCTACCTACTTATTTTTCCAATCGAGTTTTTCATTTATCACATTTTTTTTGTTTTGCTTGGATGGAATTTAGATCTCTATAAATGAAGTTAACAAAATGTTCCCAAAGGAGTAATTATTTTAGCCTGTGAGAAGAAACATATGCTATTAGGTACCACTCGATCAATTTCTTGAGCCAAAGAGAAATAATCTAGAATGAAATGTAACTAGCTAATTATACTTATCTAAATGAGTGATGAGTGTGATAACCCCATTATTTTAATGGGGTTAGAGATTTTTTTAATTAATTAATTAATTAATTAATTTTATGTTTGGCTGTGTTGGGTCTTCGTTTCTGTGAGAGGGCTTTCTCTAGTTGCGGCGAGCGGGGGTCACTCTTCATCACGGCGCGCGGGCCTCTCACTGTCGCGGCCTCTCTTGTTGCGGAGCACAGGCTCCAGACACGCAGGCTCAGTAGTTGTGGCTCACGGGCCCAGTTGCTCCGCGGCCTGTGGGATCTTCCCAGACCAGGGCTCAAACCTGTGTCCCCTGCATTGGCAGGCAGATTCTCAACCACTGCGCCACCAGGGAAGCCCTAGAGCTTTTTTAAAAATAAAAAAAATCTAACTAGTTTCTTAACATTTGGGAAAAGATAATATGTGTAATATTTGAAGAATTTGTAGACTTCACTACTGGAGGAAATTAGAAACCAGAAATCTTATCTGTCCACTTAATATTTTCCTGGGTTTCTGGGACATAACATAATAAAATGCATCTGTTTGAAATGTACTTAGGTAATTTATGTTTTAAGTTGTTAACAAGTTAAGACAATCTGATGACTTTTTCCAAATAGTATATAATGCACAAAAGGACATTTAAAATGAAAGAAAAAGAAACAGAAAGAAGGAAGGGTGAAGAAAAGAAAACCTTCTACTGGAGCAAACCTAAGGGTTATGATTGGGAGACATACTTTTGGTTGTATTTCTCCACTAAATTGACCTATCAGTCTCAAATTTTTTGGAACAAACCAAAGGCATCTTGAGAGATATTGAAAAGTAAAGCTTGAAAAAGTACGGAAGAAAGAAAATATATTTTAAAAACTATAAATAACATTTTAAAAGCTATAAATGACAAATGGCAGTTAAGTGGCAAACGTGGCTATCTTTTTGATTAATTTGAACTTAGGAACTCATGGCTTATTTATCAAAGCTAAACGTATAAATTATTCCTTCTTTCATAATTGCTGTAGCCGCAAATTATAGACAATGCCAATGACAGAGATATTCAAGTTAGTGATGATATTTGAACTAAGTTATCCAAATAGGGTGAAGGTATCAGAAGACATGATTTATTTGCTTCCAAACTTGTTCTTCAAGCACCTTTATCCTGGATGAAAGAGAAAGAAAACAAACAAACAAAAAAAAAACAGTACCTAAAATAGCAATAATAATAATTTTTTAAAAAGAAAGAAGATATTCAAATCCACTGAAAACAAAGAATAGAAGTATCTATGAGATAGAAACCAGAAGCAACTATTCCTATATCAGAGCCCTTTGGCATAGTAGTAGGAAACACAATGACCACAGTGACCACCAATAGTGGTCATTATATTCTCTGCCAGTTTGAAATAAAACACCCTAACTGGAGGTCCACCACTGGAGGCTTACCCACATTCACCAGTGGTGTGGCCTGGCTGAAATGAATGCTGCACTAACCAACATTTGATAAGCCAGATTGATTTATCCATGGAAATTTCTTTCTGAAATGGTGCTTCTCTGTTCATCTGGCGCCTCTATTTCTGTGTTTGTTAGCAGACTACAAATACAAGGTGTACTTTTACCAGCACTGTGTGAAATTTTCCATTGCTCTTTACCTACACAGTTTGTTGAGTCTTTATTTTTAGCCTTATTTCAAGGGATGCACACATGTATATGGCATTGCATTTTTAATTTGCATTTTGCTGATGACAAATGACTTTGAACTTTTCTTATATGTTTACTGATCATTTGGGTACCATCTACCATGTTTGTATGTTCATGATGCTTGCCTTTTTTTTTTTCTCGGTATTGGGTTTTTAGTCATATAGACCTATAGAGTTCTTCTTTTCTTTTTTTTTAAAAAAGTATATTCTGGATGTTAGCACATTAGCCTTTATGTATCAAAAGTGTTTTCCCTACACTTTGGCTTGCCTTTTCACTCTCATATAGGTTCTTAGGATGAACAGAATTTTAATTTTAATTTCCACCAATATATCAATTTCTGTTTTGATTAATCCTGCTTCTGTCATGCTTAAAGTATATTTCCTTATCCCAAGGCCATGAGGATATTCTCCTTCCTATATTATGTCTAGGAGCATTATTGTTTTACCTGTCACGTTTAGATGTACAATGAACCTGGAATTGATTTTTGTTTATAGTTGAATGTTGAACTTTTTTTAAAATTTGATATTCAATAAAAAGGACTTTTATGGTCTTCTTAGTCTGTAACTTTAGACTACTTGTCTCTGTGTTAATACCATGATATTTTATTTATTATAGCTCTTTAATATCTGGTAGATATTTTCCACCTAACTTGTTTTCTTTCAGAGTGTCTTGACTCTTGGCTTTTCATATTTCCATACAAAGGTTAGGAGCTCCTTGTTAATTATCATAAAAATATTTTTCTGGGACTTCAGTTGTGTGTTTTTTTAACCTTTGGACTAATTTGGGGAAAAATTATATTTTCAAGATAGTAAATCTTATAATCCATAAACATGATGTGTCTCTATTAATTTAGGATTTTTCAATTTCTCACTGCAGTGTTTTGTAGTCTTTGGTGTGTAAGTCCTGAACTTTTTTCAATTGATTTATAGCTAGATATTTGATATATTGATGTATTATTAAATTGCACCTTTGAAATTTTTATGTTCCTAATGATTGATTCTAGTAAATAGAAAAATTTATTTTTGTAAATTGAAGTTGTATCAAGAACACTCCTGAATACTCTTATAAATAATAATTACTCCTTATTTGGGAGGTATATTACAATATTTCACTGTGATTGTGTTTTTTCTGTAGCTCTTTTATTCAGTCTCTATTTCTTTATACTTTCTGAGGCTGAGTTATTAACAGCATAAGAAGTTAGGATTTTTATAATACACTGGTGAATTAAAACTCTCACCCACCACTATAAAATATCTCTCTGTATTCTGTGTTTTCTTTGAAGTCTGTTTTATGAAATAGTAATATAGTTACTGCATCTTTCTTTTGGTTAGTTTTTGTCAGTTTTTTTTTCTCATCCTTTTACACTTTACATTTCTCTGCTTTATATTTAAGGTATATCTCTCCAAAGCAGCATATATTTGGTTCTTTAAAAATTCCAATCTAGCATTCTTAATTGCAATACTTAATTTGTTCTCATTTGTTTACATTTAATATAATTATTGATATATTTGGGTTTAAATTTACCATGTTACTATTTTTTTCTATTTGTATTGCCTTTTCTTTATATTTTCTTTTTTTCTTTTCAGCTTTTTGTTTAAACTAGGTATTTTTAACAATTTTGTTTTCCCCTTCCATTACCATAGTTATTACATATTTCTTTACCATTTTAATAGTGAGTAGACTACTTGAATCATATTTCATATCCAGTAGCACCTATGCTACTATAGTCATGTCATCTTCATTCTGTTTTCAAAATGTTTTTTTTTTTTTAGCTCAAAATTAATGATTATTATAGTCTGGATAGTCAGTATTGATTTATATTTACTCACTTATTTACCATTTTCTTGCTTCTCATTCCTACAAACAGCCCTGCTGGTGCCAGTTATCAACTCCTTGCCTCTCAGCTCCAAATCCACTCATCATTGCCTGTTCTGTGGCCATGGAGGTGAACTTTGTAAATGTGGCTTTGCAGGCTGACGTGATGCTAAACTTTGTCAGCAGAGGGCGCAGAGCAGACAGTGAGGAACAGATAGTGTTCTCTTCCTGGTTCCAAGGTGCCCTTATCCCCAGCATTTGCCTCGTGCAGATCTTCTAGTGCTCGGCTCCTGCAGCAAGCGCAGCTTCTCCCCTACCCATCTCCCCCAGCACCCCACTGAGTGACGTCACAGTAGAGTGTTGCTGGTGAACACCTCTCTGCTAATGACTGCCCCCCTCTCTGATGGCTTAGCTGTGACACCTCCCTCTGAACTGCTTCCCCCAACATTCCTGACGGTAGATTTCTAGCCAGTTCCACTAGCACTAAACCACAAAAACTTGACTACCTGTGAGCCAAAGCCTCACCCTCTCTAGAGAGGCTTTGATCTCAGTATGGGGAGGAGGGTCTCTTACTTGCTACTCTATAGTGGCTGCTCCTTATATCTGCTCTTTTTAAAAATTCTCTTTACTTCTTCTTAGCCAACTTCTCGTTTCCCCAATTCCCATTGCCGTTAGTTATTACTTATATTTAATGTTCTCTATTCAAATTATTATGTAGTTTCTATGTCTCAGAACTGATTGATAACTGACTTTCTGTGATCTTTCTTTAAAATATTTTTAAAAACAAGAGTTTTGGTTTTTAGAGCAGTTTTAGGTTCACAGCAAAATTGAGCAGTAAGTACAGAGCTTTCCCATGCACTGCCCCCTCCCACACATGCATAGCCTTCCACATTAATCTCCCACACTGGTACATTTGTTACAGTGGATGAACTGACACTGACACATTGTTATCACCTGAAGTCAACAGTTTACATCTGGGTTCACTCTTGATGTTGTACGTTCTATGGGTTTTGACAAACACGTGAGGATGTGTATCTAACTCTGTAGAGTCACACAGAATAGTTTAACTGTCCTAAAAATTTCCTGTGCTCTGCCTATTTATTCTTACCTTCCCCCAAATCCCTGGTAACCACTGATCTCTTTACTGTCTCCATAGTTTTGCCTTTTCCAGAATGTCATATAGTTGGAATCATACTGTATGTAGCCTTTTCAGATTGGCTTCTTCCACTTGGCCATATATATTTAAGATTCTTCCACATCTTTTTGTAGTTTGATAGCTCATTTCTTTTTAGTACTAAATACAATTCCATGTCTGGATTTACCATAGTTTAATTATCCTTACCTACTCTCCTATAAACATCTGTATACAGGTTTTTGTGTGAACATAAGTTTTCAATTCCTTTGGGTAAATACCAAGGAGTATGATTGCTGAATAGTAGGTAAGAGAATGTTTAGTTTTGTAAGATAATGGCAAACTGTGTCTTCCAAAGTGGCAGTACCATTTTTCATTCCCACCAAAAGTTACTGATGGTCTTTCTTGCTCCACATCCTCGCTGACATTTGGTGTCATCAGTGTTTTGGATTTTAGCCTTTGTAATAGGTGTGTAATAGTATCTCATTGTTGTATTTTGCAATTCCTTGATGACATATGATGTTGAACATCTTTCCATATGCTTATTTGTCATCTGTATTTGGTGAGTTGTCTGTTGAGAACTTTTGCTCATTTTTTCATTGGGTTGTTCATTTTTTTATTGTTGAATTTTGTGAGTTATTTGCATGGTTTGGGTAACAATCTTTTATCAGACATGTCTTTTGCAAACATTTCCTCTCAGTCAGTGCCTTTTCTTCTCATTCTTTTGATAGTGCCTTGCAGAGCAGAAATTCTAAATTTTAATGAAGTCCAACTTAATTATTTCTTTCATGGATTATGCCTTCGGGGTTCTATCTGAAAGTCATAGCCAATCTTAAAATCGTCTAGTTTTTCCCTGTGTTATCTTTTAAGCTTTAATATTTTTGCATTTTATGTTTAATTCTGTGATCCATTTTGAGTTACTTTTTGCGAAAGGTGTATTTGAGATCATTTTTCATCTCTGTGAAGAATATTTATTAGTTTTTGTATTACATTTGATTTGCTACTGTTGGTTTGTCTCAGTTTTGTTTGCCCAAATATGTTTGTATCTCATTTTTATTCTTGATGGATCTTTTTCCTGAGGATAGCTTTGTATATACAGTTATTTAATGTTAAGACTTTGAGAATATTGCTCCTCTTTAACTTCTGGTTTCCCTTATTTCTGTTCAGTAGTTAGCTGCCAGTCTGATGCTTTACTGAAGGAAATGTGGGGATATTTTTCAACTTCAATTTTTTTTAGACTTTTTTTTCTTTGGCTTTGATTTTCAACTGTTCTACTATGACACAATTAGATTGACTTTTTAAATGATTCTGGCTTGAGATGTACAGAACTATCCACTTTTCCTTAGCTTTGGAAAATTCTCAGTTGTTATTGCTTCAAATATTTTGTATGTCCTGTTTTCTCTCTCCCCTTCTTTTGGTACTTCAATTAAAATAAGCATTAGAACATGTTACTGTATTCTTTACTCTTAACTTTTTTTTTTAATTTCCATTATTTTTATCTCTTCAACTTTCAATCTGGGTATTTTCTTCTGATTCAACTTTCAGGTTAATAATTTTGTCTTCATCTCTGTTTAATCTGCTGTTAAATCTACCCATGAATGTTCACTTTTTTCCATTTTTTTTCAGTCCTAGAATTTCCATTTGATATCTGTAATTTTCAATTTTCTGCCAATACAGTTTTTTATCTTTTGGAGCATGTTGAATATAATTAGTAAAGTTTGTGTCCAGTATCTTAATTTTCTGTGTCATTTGTTGGTTTATTTCTATTGACTTTTTTTCTGCTATCTATTGATCCTATTATTATCATAACTTTTCAAGTGTCTAGTTATTTTTAATTGAGTTATGGAAAGTTTATATCAAAAATTGTCAAGATAATTTGAGAGTTAAGATACTGTTTTCTGCCCCTAGGGAGTGTTTATTTTTCCTCTAATCTGAGGCTAAAGAGCTGGTAATTTCAGATGTTCTTAATTCGGTTTCTGGGATTGAGGCATCTAGAAGCTAGGGTTCACTTTATTTCTAGCTCACCCTTACCCCTTACTACGGGGTATATGCCTTCAGAGTGCAAACTGTGAGATTGGTTTATCAAGCATCTCCTCCATTAGTGTCCTACATTCCATTTCTGTCCCTACAGCTCCTTAAAGGTATGACAAATGCTACTTAGTATTTGAGCAAAGCCAGGCTTGAAGTTCAAACAGGAAGAGACCCCAAAATGTCAAATTTCTCTCTCTAAGATTTCTTTTTTTCATGGATCTTAGTCACATAGTATTTTACTGCCTTGTAGCCTTTTCCATGACTTCAGGCAGATGATTTCTATACTATTTACATCTTTTCTAAATGTTCTCAGAGGTTTTCTGAATTACCTAGTCCACCATTATTGAATAATGGATCTATTTTTCTTCCCAAGAATAAACAAACAAACAAAAAAACTCTAGAAGTAAAAAGAAAAAGCAAAAAAAAATCAAAATAAGATTGACCTCAGGGCTTCCCTGGTGGCACAGTGGTTGAGAATCTGCCTGCTAATGCAGGGGACATGGGTTCGAGCCCTGGTCTGGGAAGATCCCACATGCCGCGGAGCAACTAGACCTGTGAGCCACAACTACTGAGCCTGCGCGTCTGGAGCCTGTGCTCTGCAACGAGAGGCCACGATAGTGAGAGGCCTGTGCACCGCGATGAAGAGTGGCCCCCCGCTTGCCGCAACTAGAGAAAGCCCTCGCACAGAAACGAAGACCCAGCATAGAAATCAATCAATCAATAAAAAATAAATCTTTAAAAAAAAAAAAAAAAGATTGACCTCAGATTTCTCTTTTTCAACATTAAAATCCAGCAGATAAGCAAGCAACATCTCCACAGAATTAAATATAAGATTAAATAAATGTAAATAAGCTTATGACAATTTTAAAAGAAAAAAGCTTTAGAAAACATTAAAAGACAGTTATTTTTTAAAAATTTATTTTATTGAAGTATAGTTGATTTACAATGTTGTGTTAATTTCTCCTGTACAGCCAAGTGATTCAGTTATATATATATATATATATATATATATATATATATATATATATATATATACATTCTTTTTCATATTCTTTTCCATTATGGTTTATCACAGGATATTGAATATAGTTCCCTATGCTATACAATGGGACCTTGTTGTTTACCCATTCTATATATAATAGTTTGCATCTTTTGGCACTTAAATTTATATTGTCTTAATTTTAGCAAATCACTATCATCTAATATAATTAATCGTGTTTTTAAAATATAATCTTTTGTATAGTTTTATTTGAATGTCAATCATCTAATAAAAAAATCTCATTCTTAAAATTTTATTTTTATTCAAAGACTCTTTCTTTTCTAAAACACCATATTACATAGTGATTATCCATAACTATCAGGAGAGTAGAATCAATACTTCAATATCAAATGCACTGGCTCTGAGATCAAGTACAACTTACTGATTTAAATCTAAACGTGGAAAATTTTTCCACTATTATTTTGTTATTTATAAAATTGGCCAAGATCTTAATGAGACAGGATTTTATCATTATGCCTCACTAAAATTTTACACTCAATATTTTACTTGAGTAAGTGGAAATAAACAAGGTTTTCATATTATTTTAGGTGACTAAAAAGCTTGACAGACATGTTAGATTTATAGAAAAACAAATTGTATTAAAAATGCATATGGGGGGCTTCCTTGGTGGCGCAGTGGTTGAGAATCTGCCTGCTAATGCAGGGGACACGGGTTCAAGCCCTGGTCTGGGAAGATCCCATATGCCACGGAGCAACTAGGCCCGTGAGCCACAACTACTGAGCCTGCGCATCTGGAGCCTGTGCTCTGCAACAACAGAGGCCGCGATAGTGAGAGGCCTGCGCACCGCGATGAAGAGTGGTCCCCGCTTGCCACAACTAGAGAAAGCCCTTGCACAGAAACGAAGACCCAACACAGCCAAAAAATAAAAATAAATAAATAAATTAATTAATTGAAAAAAAATGTGTTAAAAAAAATGCATATGGGTATCAAATGTTGAATATTTACTTCTGCCTTATTTGTACATGTTGATGTTAACTTGTGATGTGATTTACAGCATATTGTATACCCAACAAAAATAAGTTTAAAATTTTCATTTACAATTCATAATTTTTGCTTTAAAAACTTTTTTCACTTGTTTTTAGAAAAAATATTTTTTTAGGAAAAAATATATTAATATTTTTAATATGGTTTAGATACATAATCCACTGTTATATCATTTGCAAATATTTTCTTCTAATCTGTCTTGTATTTTATTTTGTTTATGAACATCATATCAAATATTTAAATTTAGAGTACTAAAATCTATTCATATTTTCTTTCAAAGTTTGTGCGTTTCATGTTTTGTTCAAGATACTCTTCTTTACCATAAAGGTATTCTCCTATGTTTTCTTCTAAAAGTTTTATAGTTTTGTTTTTTTACATTTAGGTTTTTAGTCATTCTGGAATTAATTCTTGTTTATGTATGCAATAAGGGATATGGATTAAATTTTATCTTTTTTTATATGAAAAAAATTTTTTTTTCATTTACAATATGCTTTCAATCCAGAAGAAAAAGTTTTACTGATTCTATGATTTACCTGTAAAGAATAATACAAGATGCTATTGAGAACTGTAAAAGAAAACTTTAATACATTTGTTCTTGTGAAAAGTGAAATTGTAAAGACATGATTTTTTATAAGTATTTTATAAGTTTAATGCACTTTGAATCAATATGCTCTGGATCCATACAGAGCATACATTTCTCACTCCACCTCTACACTTGCCTATTTAATGCGTGTTTGAAAGTTAGTATGTGCAATGTTGTAGCTTCCTTTTACCTAGCCTCACAAAACCTTAACGTTCTCAATTTATTATATTAATATCTATCCAACTAGCCACACTAACTCCCAAAGCACAGTCTGTATCTGTTTTGTGTTCCTCACTGTGCCTTCTAAGGAATCACCAAGTTTCATTGTATCTGATTCTAAATTATTCTCCAACGCATCCATTTCTTTCTGTCTCCACTGCCAATACACCATCATTTTTCCTGGATTACTGCTACAGCATTTTGATGATCTCTTTGCTTCCTGTCTTATTTTTCTCTAGTTTATTTTCTTTAATGCCGGCCTTAATGACCTCTCTAGAAAAAAAAAAGATGATCGTGTCATTCTCCTAGTTCATAAAACTTAGTTGTTTTCTTTGAGTGTTAAAATAAAACCCAAAGTTCTTAACATGTTTTCTAAGTCTAGAAATGTCTGACCCTTGTTTACATCTCTAGTATAATCACTTAGATTCTTCTCCATATAGTCTAGTTTTAACTCTACAGGGTTTTTCTGTTTCTTGGAGGACTAACGCTTTTTCCTGCACCCTAGGCTTTGCAATAGTTTCAGTACTTTATTGAGATATAATTCACATATCATACAATTCACCCATTTAAATTGTACAATTCAATGGCTTTTAGTGTATTCACCGAATTGTGCAATCATCAACATAATCAATTTAAGAATATTTTCATCACTCTTAAAAGAAACCCAATAGCCCTTAGCAGCCATTCCCTACCTCAGTCTGGTCCTCTCCTCTCCACCCTACCCTCCTGCAACCCTAGGCAACCACTAATCTACTTTCTGTCAACTTAGATTTGCCTCCTGTGGACATGTCATAATGGAATCTTACACTTATGATTTGTGTCTTTGTTCTTTTACCTAACATAATAGTTTCAATACTCATCTGTGTTGTAGCATGAATAAGTACTTCATTTCTTTTTGTTGCCAAATAATAATCCACTGTATGGATATTACAGCACTTTTATTTATCTATTTATCAGTTGATGGACTTCTGGATTGTTTCTACTTTTTCACTATTAGAAGTAGTGCTCCTATGAACATTTGTGCATATGTTTTTGTGTGGACATATATTTTCAGTTCTCTTGAATGTATAGTTTTCAGTGGAACTGCTGAGTCATATGGTAACTCTATTTCACCTTTTAAAAAACTGCCAGGCGCTTTTCCAAAGCCGCTGCACCATTTTACATTTCCACCAGTAGTGTAGAAGTGTTCCAGTTTCTCCATATCCTCGTCAGTACTGATTATTTTTTATCTTTGCAATAGTTTCTTTTTATGTTTTCCTGGAATACATCTCCTTTTATGCTAGCCTCCTTCTGTCTTTTCCAGAGGGCAGTGATTCATTCATCCTTTAATTCTTAGTTTAATGTTACTTCCTCAGGAATTTGTCCCTGACACCCTCAAACATTAGGTGTCTTTATATTGCTGATTGGCGTGGCACCATATATTTATCAAAACTTATTATAATTAATAGTCTGATCATGTCATGCCAGTCACACTCTAGCCTCTTTGAAGCGCTATGACTTTTTTTGCCATTAATCTGAGCATCTTGAACAATACCTAATACCTAATAGAAGCCCCAAATATTTGTTAAATGATTGACGATATGAAAATCTGACTCTAAAATCTACTTTTCAAAAAAACTTTTTTTAACCAAACTTTTAAGCTTTAGTTTATTAAAGAGGATCACAATTCCTTCCCCCAGTTACTAACACCCAGATTGTTTAAAATTCCCTAAAGGGAAGTCCAAAATATCATGCTGTAGAATTTCTTGTGCATTAGCTTCTACAGTATTTTTCTGCAAAAGAGCCAGGATAACCCCAACATTCCTCTCTTCACTCTCAGAGCTATACAAAGTATGCTTTTCAATATATTCTTGGACAAGATCTGGTACCAAGTAGCAAATGCTCTGGTCCCTACTGAGGGCTCGCCGGATCTCTGTGCATGAAAATGTCATTGGTGATTCATTCTTTTACCAGGTGAATGTTGTTCTGGTGTTTCCACAGCACATCGGCTTCATAGATGAAACCATTGACTCCATTTACAATCTGTCCCTAAGTCCCTTTCCAGCCACATTGTCTTCAAAGCTCGCCTCACAAATTCACATCTCCATCTCCTGCTTCATGTGCCATTATCATCCAAAGTACTAGCTAGCCATTTTCAGAAGAGAAGAAGCACTTTCATACATCTAGACTTTGGCTGTCTTTTCCTTACATGTCTGAAATGCCCCTTTCCATCTCTCCCATATATTCTGCCTATTATACAAGATGTGTCTCAATGCCACCTTGCTTTTGAAACAGACTTGAAAGGAAATTTCTTATACCTCCAGTATTCAAGCAATGATGCTGTTGATGGTGTACTGTAATATCCAGAGGCTGTTCAAGATAGATTTTAAAATATCACTTTGTACAAGCATCTTATAGAGGATTTTCACGTTACTGTGTCAAGGGATTAGTTGTGATTACCATAATAAAGAGAGATTCCAAGGGCAGATACTGTGAACCTAGAATAAGCAAGGCAGGAGACTTAAAACGGTGATCTGCATCCACCCAATAATAACTTGCACCTTTATTTTTTGTTGTTGTCACAAAGCCTTATATCCATGATGATTTTCTAAAAACTGAAGGTAGTAGCCTGTCTTCATCAGTTCTCCTTGGCTCTCCTCTGTTATGCATCCTATTATCCTCTTGGTAGTTTTAATTTATAATGGTTTTCCACTTTTACCTTGGTTTGGAAATATTGAAACTTTTATGGCAGAAATAGAATATAATTGCTCTCAATGCACATAGTAAACAGTAAGAATAGAGAATGCTATAAAATAGTCCATAGATGAAAGAAGACAGAAACAAAACAAAGATTGCCACCTCAAATCCTGAAGGCAGATATGGTCCAACCTTTGTAATATATGCTACCCAATACCTTGAGCATGTTTCGTGAATTTTGTTATGACAATAACCTCCGAAGTGCACAGGGCCTATGTTTTATGCATTCTTTGTTTAGTTATTCTTATCATATTTTATGGCTAAACTCACTTCCTCTTAGATTAAAAATAAATCTTCAAGTGAAAGAGTATTAAATCTTTATTTTTCAGCAGTTTGTACCTATTAGCATATTTGAAATGAAAGAAAACAGTACGTTCCTTCCTTTGCTATTGTAAAAGATAATTAGATTATTTGCTAAGAAATTACTTTTCAGAATTAACTCTCTTCGTGGTTATTATTTTTCCCTTCGGCAGGACTTAAGTGATTTAATGCACTTACCGATACCTTTGGCAACCGTATAAAAATTCCATGGTGGGATGAGTCAATGTTTGCACAAGTAGAACTCTGGAAACTACAGAGACAGAATAGATGAATTTCTGAAAATTGAAATTCTAGGAAAAATCTTCCTCTTAACTTATCTTTCTTATTCATATAAGAAAGTGCTACAATTCTCTGCTGCAGTGCAACAAGAAGTAGATTTCCATTAGCTTTCTAAACTGCAAGTGGGTTGCCCTGTGTATGGGGACAGTGACAGAACAGGATCGGTGTGTTTGTAGTGAAGCTGAATCAGGGCAGCCACTGTGTGCTGCGCCATCTTGCTCTTCCCCTGCTGCCAAAGTGTGAATATAAAGTATAAAATTTATTCTTATAAAAATCTCAAACTTAAATACAGTGTGTGTGTGTGTGTGTGTGTGTGTGTGTGTGTGTGTCTGTATGTGTGTGTGTGTGGTTGTTAAAATAAATTGCCACTGTGTCTTCCACACGGAGCCTTTTTGACCCGACCATCTTTTGTCCTTTTTGTCTCCCAGGCATATAAGTCCCTTGAAGAGGTGCCAGTGTCATAAGCACTGGCACCTCTTTGTTTGGATCTGACTCCTAATCCCGTTTCAACCACTATCCCCTTAAAGTAGTTAAAACAGGAGTGGATGTTTAAAATAATTTTTAGTGTAAAATTGACTTGAAAAAGTCAATTTCTGCTTTTCAGCTCAGACATTCATTTATTCATTGAAACTTTTTTCAATTTCTACTATATATAAGACCCTATGTTGGATACAAAGGTAAATAAACCATAGTTAGAATCTTCAATGAGACTTTTATGTAGGGAGGATAACAGAATGTAATATAAATAATCATAAATTTGTGCAGAGGATAATTGCGTCAGAATGTGATCTATGTGTTTTTAGAATTTAGAGCATTTCCAACATTCAAGACTTGAAATGTGAGAAGGGGGGAGATCACTGTATTTACCTTGAGAAATGTCTAATATTTCTACAAAAGAAAAGAGATTGGGAGGCTCGAAGAGGACTGCACAATTTTCAGTTGAGAGTCAGGGAGTATTTAGCAAAGAGTAGTGTTGAGATATGGCTGGAAAAGAATTCTGCCAGTACACAGAAAGACAAAAATCAAGAGGTGTTGAGTACACCAGACAAAAAAATTTTCTTGGCAATAAAATAAAAGAGCCTCCCTGTTCTAAGTAAGTACTATGAACCTTGAACATAGTGGATTTTAAGCAAATATTGTATTAATTGGATAAATGTCTTATTTCATTTAGTTTCCCAAGCAATTAATTCAATTAAGAATATTCCTCAAAAAACTAAAAAATAGAACTACCATATGACCCAGCAACTCCACTCCTGGGTGTATATTAGAAGAAAACAAAAACAGTAATTCAAAAAGATACATGCACCCCAATGTTCATAACAGCATTATTTACAATTGCCAAGGTATGGAAGCAACCTAAGTGTCCCATCAACAGATGAATGGATAAAGAAGATGTGGTATGTATGTGTGTGTGTATACACACACACAGAGACACATACACACAATGCAATATTAGCCATAAAAAAGAATAAAATTTTGCTGTTTGCAACAACATGGATGGGATGGGATGGTTTTATGCTTAGTGAAATAAGTCATACAGAGAACGACAAATACTCTATGTTATCACCTATATGTGGAATCTAAAAAATGACACCAAGAATATATTTAACAAAACAGAAACAGACTCACAGATATAGAGAACAAACTAGTGGTTATCGGTAGAGAGAGGGACGGGAGGAGGAGCAATATAGGGGTAAAGGATTAAGAGGTACATCTACTATGTATAAAATAAATAAGATACAAGGACATATTGTACAGCACAGGGAGTATAGCCAATATTTTATAATAACTTTAAATGGAGTATAATGTATAAAAATACTAAATCACTATGTTGTATATCTGAAACTAATGTAGTATTGTAAATCAACTATACTTGAATTTTTAAAATCTAAAAAATAAATAAAGTAGGAATAATTATTTTCATTTCACAAATGAGAAGATTTATGAGTAAACAGCAGTTCGCAACTTGGGCAAGTCCACTGGACAGTATGTTTTGGAGCAGAGGTTTTAAGTCAGCTTCACTGTGCTCCAGTTTCTATGCTCATAACCACTCTGCAGTCTTGTGTACTCCAGGAAGGTAATTCAAGTGCCATAATACTTACAAGCTCAAAGCCATACTTGTCACTAAAGAACTAAAGTGCAAAGCAGAAAAACCAGTTGAGGGAAATGATGTACCAAAGTCAGCATTGGATCTACTACAAGAATGATTTGGGACTTCCCTGGTGGCACAGTAGTTGAGAATCCACCTGCCAATTCAGGGGATGCAGGTTTGAGCACTGGTCTGGGAAGGTCCCACATGCCGTGGAGCAGCTAAGTCCGTGCACCACAACTACTGAGCCTGCACTCTAGAGCCCACAAGCCACAACTACTGAGCCCGTGTGCCACAACTACTGAAGTCTGCACACCTGGAGCCCATGCTCCGCAACAAGAGAAACCACTGCAAGGAGTGGCCTGCGCACCACAATGAAGAGTAGCTCCCACTCGGTGCAACTAGGGAAAGCCCACACGCAGCAAAGCAGAAAAATAAATAAACTTAAAAAAAATTTTTTTTAAGAATTAAAAAAAAAAAAGAATAATTTAATGCAGACTTGGTAACTCACCTGATACATCTAAACTCTGGGGTAGGAACAGTAAGCTGGATAGGTAATTAGAGCAGTCATAATTGTTACCAAAAAATTTCAGACTATCTTCATTAAGTGAATTAATTTGTATAGAAATAAGAGTTTGCATTATTATTCTGTCAAGAGTTCTCCTTGTCTGGTCTGGTCTAGCTATCCTTAACTGATCTGTTAGAATTCATCTGGTCTAGGTAAATGTATTAATTTATCCTGACCCGTGATTCTCAAAAGACAATAAAAGAATAAACTGAGATGGATGGAATCCACATTTTGAATTAAAAAAAAAATAGATACTTCTACTTAAACAGTTAAATATTTACATATAAACACATAAGTGTATACCATATATAAAGATATTATAAAAATGAGATGTTCTCATAAACAAATGTACACGCATCTCAATATAGACATCCTGAGACACCAGCCACCCCCAATCTGGATGTGGTTCATTTTAACTGAGTGACCCAGTCACTCAGTACAACATATACGTCATTCTGCTGACATAGTTCAAGTATGTTTTAGGTTAAATAGAAGTATGCATATTTTGTGTTAAACAGGCTACTCAATGAACTGCACAACTGGGAAAAGCTCTTTTTAGGTCTAAACACTCAGCTTATAAATGAAGTACTGAAATACAAACCAACACACCCTATCCTGACATCCCCACCTTCACTGTGTGAAAAAAACTTGATACTTCAGGGCTTCCCTGGTGGCGCAGTGGTTAAGAATCCGCCTGCCAATGCAGGGAACACTGGTTCAAGCCCTGGTCCGGGAAGATCCCACATGCCGTGGAGCAACTAAGCCCGTGTGCCACAACTACTGAGCCTGTGCTCTAGAGCCCGCGAGCCACAACTACTGAGCCCGCGTGCCACAACTACTGAAGCCCACGCGCCTAGAGCCCGTGCTCCGCAACAAGAGAAGCCACCGCAATGAGAAGCCCGCGCACCGCAATGAAGAGTAGCCCCTGCTCTCCACATCTAGAGAAAGCCCGCACACAGCAACGAAGACCCAATGCAGCCAAAATAAATAAATTTTTAAAAAAAACTTGATACTTCAGTAAATATTTTTTTAATTTCTAAATAAATATATTCTATGTATTCATTCATGCAATTGATATTCACTTAGTGTCAGTGTGAGTCAGGCCGTATGACAAGCTTTTCATGTATATTATATCATTTAAATGTTATTCATTTTAAAATTATAAAACTGAAATTGCAGTATCCCCACACTACCTGTGGCCAGGGAACACAGCTGATGTGATTAGTCCTTGGGGAGGGTGTCCTTCCAGAAAGGAGGTGGTACTTCATTGGGAGGGAGCCCTTTGCACTCTTCCCTTTGTCCTCCTCTTATTTCGATTGGGCAAGTAGACATCAGGCCTATGGTGGCGGCAGCACGTTGCAGCCATGGGGACAAAGGCATGCGAGAAGAAAATCAAGCAAAAAGATAAAAGGAGCCTAGCCTACAGATGTCCTATTCAGCCTCCAGACCAGCCCTCGCCTGCTTATTAAGACAGAAAAAGGAAGCTGACTTAGCCACTGCTCATTTTTGACAAATAAGATTACACAGATAGAAGGTGAAAGGCTAGGACAAAACATGGTTGTGAGGAACTCCCAACACTAGTTATGTTTTTCCATTTTGCCAAACTGTGTTCATATCCTTCAGGAACTCAGATTTCATGGAAAGAGAGGCAGGTAAACAGCTAGAGTGATGGTGGCTAGGATATTACTACTAGAATTACTATAAGCAGAGTTTCATAAACATTTTTTTTCCCACATATGATTCTTTTTTACAGGCTCCTGGATTTTGCAGAACTAACCTTAGAAGAATTCATTTACTCTTCCACCATCTCTTAACCCCTTACTCATCCTCCTAGAACATGTGTCTCATACTGGATGAGACAAAATTTTGGTCACAGGGTAAAGAAAGAAAATGTTCAAAAAGGTCAGAAAAAACATAGGCCTTCACATGAAAGATATTTGCTTACTAAATTCATGTTTGTTTGTTTGTTTTTTATATTTGTTTTCAGAGATCATAGAATTATTTTAAAAGTTAATAATTTTAGTGTACATTAAGTAGTTGTTCAGAAGTTCAGATAGTATCATGAAGCTGCTTATAAGACAGTTTTTACTATGTGTTAATCTCCAAATGACAATTACAGTAGATGTTTCTAGAAATGTCCACTGCTTTCTGGTTTAAGTTCGTTCCATAGCACCAATAGTAGCTTCTAATTGACATTTTACTTTTCTGCTTCAAGCTAAAGACAGATGGGTGTGTATATGTGTGATGTGAAAAGCAAGTGTTTTCCCAGTATTCTTTTTCAAATCAAATCAGAGTTGGGTTCCACCTTGAAAAGGTGTGTGTCTATTCTTTATTTGTGGTGGTTTTGTTCTGTCTCTAATTGCAACCTGACCTAAGGGTTTTGCATCCTGGAGTCATTAAGCATGGCAGCAGGTAATTGGCAATTGGAATTTCAATATATCAGTTTTCTTGTCTGGAGGCTTACAGGAATTGTTGGTAAAACAATAGTAAAGTGATTAGGTTAGACAGCACTTTACGCTGACATCTGTCTTGGGAATTCTAAATGTAAATATTAAAATGAGGGTCACATATAAGATTGTATTTTAATTTACTATACTACTTGAAATTATGAAACCATAATCAACTGTGAGTCTGATGCCTGTTGCAATTAAGGTTTAAAAGATGCTTATAAAAATGCCCTTTAATATTCATTTCTAGCACTAATCATTGCCTAACAGATTTTAAAACATGGCGGAAGATACTTGATCTGATGAAGTAACTAAAAATTAAGTCTGTTCTTAAATAAATAGGACACTATGGCAATATATTTGGATAAGGGTGATTCTATAGATAAGATCATTAAACTGCTTTTTATTAATAGTAATCTTCTTTAGCATTTGCAAAGTATGCTTCCTTCAAGAGGCTTAAAATGCTTTTTAAAAATCTTTGTAGTGTTTCACAGTAACTCCGTGAAAAATGAAACAGATCTCCTCTCTAAAAATGTCATTGCAAAAAAGAATTTTCTCTTTGGGAATAAATGACCTAACATTGAATAAATAGCCCCCAAAAATCTATTGCTTCCTTTGTCTGCAGCAAAGTGTACAGTCAGATCAATGTCCCATTGAACTTTGCACTGGTGTGAAATCATCTGTTGTATTTGGTCAATTTGGGGCATAACATTTTAAAAATAAGTAGTCGATCATGTCTAATTTATCAGTTTATGTATCCCCAATACTTCTTACATGTTCATGATATATAATAGTTGTTCAATAAATATTTAATAGCTGGATTAGTATCAGCTGATGACTATATAAATATCAGGAAAGGTGTGCACATAAAGGGGTTTAGAGGTTTAAAGACATTTATTCGTGTTTTCATTGTTGTGTAACAAACTACCACAAACTTATCAGTGGGTCTGCATTCTGGGTAGGGTTCACCTGAGTTCTCTGCTCAGGGTCTCATGGCTGAAATCAAGGTATTGGCCTGGTTGTGTAACTACTGGAGTGACAATTCCATCATAGTTTGCTATATAATATAACCCAACCAAGGGAGTGAGTACCCATCATATGCACAAGTTACACCCACATTCAAGGGTTCATGGTTTTATAAGATGTGTACACCAGGGAGCGAGAGTCTTGGGGGCCATCTTAGAATTCTGGCTTCCACAATAAATAAGGACACACACACATACACATACACACACCACACACACGGAGGCAAAATCAAGGAAAACAGTCATTTAAATATTACTCTTTCTTCACTGTTATCTGCTTTTAGGCATGGGAGTAAGGAAAGGATGGACGGCTCTTTTCTACCTATAGTTCAGCTATTTGGAAATCGACGTGTTTCATGGAACAAGAGCTAACATGTATTGAGTGCTTATTGTGTATCAAACATTTGTCTAAATTCTTTTGATACATTAGCTCATTTAGTCCTCCAGAAACTGTAAGGGAGGGACATTATTATTGCCTCCTATATAGTTGGAAACCAGTCATGAAGCAGTTGTTTGTCAGAGTCAAAACACCAGTAAGTGGCAAGGATAGAATACTATGCTTAACACATATTATACCCTCAATAAATGTAGTTAGTGGGACTTCCCTGGCGGTCCAGTGGTTAGAACTTCGTGCTTCCACTGCAGGGGGCCCAGGTTTGATCCCTGGTTGGGGAACTAAGATTCCCCACAAGCTGCATAGCACAGCAAAAAAAAAATGTAGTTAGTAATTTGATTATTATTTAGGATTATTAGAGAAGAAAATAGTATAGAAAAACCAAAAGGACATGAATACATACATTTACTTAACTAGCATTGTTACCGTTTTCTGTTAGAACCTCTTTGGAAGAATACCCATCCTAGAGAAGTATAAAATCAAATTAGGAAAGAACTTCTAATTCACAGTAACTTCTGTTTAGCAGTGCTTGCAGTAGTGCGTGCTGTCCGACTTCTCAGTATATTGACTAAGAAAACCCAGGAAAGAAAAAAAGACAAAATCTTAAAATGACCATACAAACTAAAACAGAAGCAAACTACCACTGGGTAAAATCTCCACAACAAACTACCAAGAATCTGGACTCCATGTTGGGATTGCTCTCTCAGGTCAGGGTGGCTGTGAAAGGAGAGAGGAAGCTTCAGGAGACATAGAGGGATTGTAAGAGGTTTCACACCCAAATGCTCCAGGAAGAAATCTGGGAGCAAGATATGCCGTGCAATGTGCTTTTTTTAGGCATTATAACTCAGCTCAGCAGAGAAACAGGGTCATGTCTCTGAATTAATATTTTGCAGGATCCATCATAAAATTTCAAAAAACTCTCTTACATGCTCAATAGGGTTCAAGAAAAGCAGACTTTCTTATCAAGAAATGTAGAGTTATTAGTTATTTTGATTTAAAGGGAACAGGGTAGGGATCAGTTGATTGACCCTGAGAGAGATCATAATTCTATGACAATTTTATTAAAATAATTTGATTTTTAGATAAACAACAGATCAACAGATGTCTGCCACACTATTGTGAATAAGAGTACAATCTGAGTAAGAATCCTGTTCAAATAGATAAACATGGGGCATAGCCAATGAATAAACACATGTTGGTTGCCATGGTTAAAAAAATACTAGTGTAAGTTTGGTGAGATGCAAAGAGGTAATCAGCGTAAAGATAAAACTGGCTTAGAATTACTTGACTAGTAGAACTGCACAGAGAATTGTATTAAGAGTTGACAAACTTAGCACTGATAAACATATTCTAAAGCCAATGAACATATGAAGGAGGCAATACAAAGGATTGCTAATTCTGAGAACTTGTTACTCTACAGGATTGTCTCTCTATGTCTCTCAGGATAAGAATGTGTTAGTTGACATCATCAAAAAAAGTTTGTTGTAATTGTTGAGCTATTTTCTCTGATAATTACTCTTTTAGCCCTGAGGTTGGTTTTAAAAGCTTGAATTAGGAATATTTCATGTTGTATTATTTTCATATTCCTTATGCATACCTCATGCAAATTAACTTTCTTATAGCCTCATACTGACCTTTACCTCATTGAAGGAAATTAAATTGTAAAATGAATCTGCTTAGGAAAATCATTTTCAGAAAGTATTTCTTCCTCTATGTTGTTGAAGTTTGAGACGCTTTTAGCATGCCAAGTCATCGATCTTATTATATAATGAAATAAAAATCTAGACAATTGGCAAAAAATTAAAATATTTGGTCTCAGGATGAAAATGAAATAACAACTCTTAAAATATTGGAATATAGTAGAAAAGAAAAAAGTGCTGGCAACAATTAGCTCTGAATGTTCTCAGAATTGGAGGGTGCTTTTCATACCATATATTGGCATATTTGACATTTTTCTCAGGCTGCTTGAAATCGGTGAAACACATATAAAGACAAAGACATTTTGATTCTGTAAATATCTGAAAATCCTCAATTTGTACTTCCAAAATATATTCACATATTAAGAAACAAAAATACCTTAAATACCTAGAAATGAAAGATGTGCTTTTGCATGTAGTAGTTACAAATAATAAACTATTTTCAGTTTTATCTAAGAGTGCTTTTGGATTAGTTTTTTAATCTCTGATGATTTCTGAGGAAAATAAAACGCAAGTTGTGTATTTTCTGTTCACAAAGTCTCAGTTGCCTCCTAAAATTCACAAATATAACCTTATAATGCCTGGTGGCACTAATGTCTTGTATACTAAAGAAGAAGGAGAAAAACTTTGGGTTTCCCATGCACCATTTATTTTAAATTCACATTGCATCTTATTTTCAAATGCTGAAATCATATTACATGGACTTTACTTCCTTTATCTAAACATCCTGATTCAATTTCAATTTAAAGTGCTTTTGAATGTAATGTCATGCATGGAATCAAAAATAGAAGTATTGGTGTTTTATTTTCATACCCAGGAATAGTTTTGTTTTTAAGCTAGGTTTAAAGGAAACAGACCTATAAAGAGAGCTTATAGATTTCAGAATAATGTCAATAACCAATTACTTAGTTTAGGAAGATGCAGCCTAGGAGATAAAATAGCCAATCTATAAAACCCCATGAGACCCAATTTTTTTTTTTAGAAATTTTTATTTTAAAAAAGTAGAAGAAAGAATCATAACATATAAAGTAGTAAGATTGTCAAGCTGTTGACCTCAGGGTTTGTAAAACAAAAAATATAAGTAGATTCAATGATTGTTTAATAAAGTCTATGATTCAGTTACATATAACATATTACTACATGCACAAAAGTCTTTCCTATTTGAGAATGTTTTCATGGAGATTAATTATCTGGTTCTCCCAGAACCTCCTTCTTTCCCATTGCTGTCTAAGCCTACTTTCCTTCTGTGTGATTCATTGTTTTTCTATGATGTTAAACGTTCCTTTACTTTATGTAACATGATTAGAGGTTTTAAAAGGATATATTCATCAAAAACTTACAAATGTATGATTGTGATTTTACATTTGGTATCTTGAGCCTTTTTTTTTTTTTTTCTTGTTAATGTGAAGTCTGGTCTGAAGCATCCTTTGAAGAGACTTGAGCAAACAACTCATTTTATATCTTTGCTAAAGACAGTCTTATGTCATGGAAGAGAAAAATTAATCTCTGTGATCAAAGTTTATAATTTAAATTTTTACTTTGTATACTATTAATTTTAACCAGTAGTAGTCATTCCAGCATTTATTCTATAGATGTATTGGAATCTTGGAAGCAAACCTGTGTGGCATATGTAAAGTAGTAAAAAGAAACAATGGACATTTTAAAATAGAACAAAAGAATAAACCAGTAGCTCTAATTAGGTCTTATAAAAATTATTCAACCAAGTATCCAAAAATTAAGGTAGTTCTATTGAAAAGTGAATTTAAGAGATCAACTCATTTACTATATGACACATATCCTAAGTATTAAAGCCAAAGACAGAAGTATGTAAACTTAGTATTTTACAATTGAGTAGTTATTAGATTAAATATGCAATTTTAATATGAAAAATATTATTAAGTATCTCAATACTTCCAAAAATCAGGAAGTCAAGAAATGACTAGAATTTAAATACTGATAAGAATTATGACTAACAAATTCAGATACTATGCCAATAAACATAATTAATTTACTTCATTTCTTCCATAAAATAAAATTCTTTGAATTTTCATTGCTTTGAAAATTACCATTCAATTAAATTGTAATATCTTTAGCATTTTACAAGTAAAATTAAATAAAAAACAATTAACTTTAATATAGTTTGCATTTCTTTGAACAATTATGGCTGTGTATATGTATATTCACTAACACACATATTTATAATATCAGCAAAAATAAATTTGAAGGAAAGAATCTAGTTTCATGTTGAGTTCTGATTAAGGTTTAATTTCCAGTAAAACAAACAAGATGACTTTTTGACAGTTTGTGTTTTATCAGAAGAGAATCCTGATACTTAGGAGGCATTAAGGAATTATTGATGAGATGAATAAATAAACAATAATGGTTGATATCTGAGTCATTTTTCACTCAAATTCTTTATTATTGCTCTAAATTATTCTAGAGATGACTTCATTATTCTGACTTTTAAAATGTGAAAGGTTGATGGAACATGATCTCTAAATCTCCTCTCAGCAATAGTGTTCAGTGATGAAATAAAATTTAAGAAATCTGCTGTCTAAAGCAGGTTGCCAGTAATGAACTGGATTCCCCTTTTCAGAACAATGTCATGCTTTAAATAGAAAATTTCAAATCTTGCTAATTTTTTCTTATTCAAGAGCATCCCACAGTGTTTTACTTGGAATAAAATACTGCCTTTTAGGAGCCATTATGACATTCATGGTGTCTTTGTCTTAATGCAGGTTAAATGATATCTTTTCTTTTTTTAGGCAGATACTCACAGTTGCTGGAATAAACAATCAGTATTTGCAATATTCAGCGATTAAAAATTCTTCTTTTCACACACTTTTTTAAAGCCCTCAAATTACTATTTTATTGACTTTTCTCTAATACTTTTTATTTGATGTTTATAAGCTTAATTTCCTAATCAAAATCCTTTGCAAAGTGTAAATATTGTCATATTATATCACCCCAAACATTTGCCTAAGGACTTTCTTCAGTGAGGGAAAAATAGTGAAATTGAGTGACAGAGAAATTACACTTAACCCAGTAGACTGAAGAATAATTATAATTATTATTTATCATCTTTTAAGAATCAAACCATAGGTGTATATATCTATATATGTATGTATGTATGTATCTATCTATCTATATCACCCTGAAATCTTATTTTACAAATTCTTGGCAAAATAGCCACCTAGAGGAAAAAAACAAATAAAAAACAGAATAGAAGAAAATATACCTGAAATTGGCTAGCAAAAATAAATTAATGGACCAAGTTGCTAAGTTACTGTTTCCTTCATGATCCTATGATTTTTTAGAGAATGTTAATATTACATTTCATAATGGATATGCTTATGAATAATATAGATAAATAAAATTTTATGGATTGAACCATGATTTTTCAATGAATTTACTTCATAGTTTGAGGTATCATATATCTGGTTTGGGGGTGATATTCATTTATCTGCTTTTCAGTTTTCTACCAAAAATTTACTTCCAAAGACTCTATGTGAAATAATTTTCTGTGAATAATGCCTAAATACATTTCTGGGAGCTCCTACTTAAAGGGAGCCTGTAATGAATCACATTATGATGTGAATAATGCCCATTTATCTATTCCATGAGATCAGTTCAGGTTTCCAGAGATTGGCATTTTAAAGTAAAGTAAAGCATTTGAAAGTATTTCATTGGAAAGAGCAATTCAGTACCTAACCTTATACCATAAAATATACTCAGACATATTGTGAAGACACAAAGGTGTAACTCTGGTATTTTACTACATCATTGTGAAACTGTCTTGCCATTTTTTAGAGATAGGTGAAGTGAGATATATGTGAATGTTTTGCATGTTATATTGAAATGACTGGTTTATGTGTTTGCCTACACAGGAACACCATGGGGTGTAATATCCTCAGTGATAAACTTTATACTGTGTTATTCATCTTTGCTTTCCTACCATCCAGTACAGTGACTGGAACCGAGGTGAAGCTGTAGCAAATGTTTATTGAGTTGCAGCGGCTCTGTATGATTAAATAAGGATAAATTAGGCATGAGGTATTCCAAACTATGGGTTATTAAATACATGTATCACTGGTATCATTAATACGGATATGCCCTCATTCGAGTTCATGTTTAAATATTCCAATTTCTCTGCATGTCACAAAAGTTTAATGTTCAGACAATAACTTGGAGATTTCACATACTGATGGCAATCTTTTCAAATGTTTTTATTCAGTTCTTTGCTCTAGTAAATAGAGTCTATTATGCACAATTTTGATATTTTTAGTAGCTCCAAATTTAACAGTTTTAATCGTCATCTTCCCCACAATTATTACTTATTTCCTCCCAGTAGGTAAAGATATCACAGATGAGACTGTAAACAGACTATCTAAAGATAATGCTGTTGTTTTTATGAAATCTATGATAAAGAATTTCCCTTGGTTATTAATTCTAAAAGTTGCATTTCTACTATAGAAAACTTAATTAGAAGGCTAAGTTCCACATAAATATGATTTTCTGTAGAATGATTATTTTCTTTAAAATCACAGTTGATACTGTCTTTTAATTTTATTAAATGCAATATTTTACCACTTCTGCTATTAATTTCTCTCTACTGTTTCTCAAGTGATATTATTTTTTTAATGTTGCTTACAATTATGTGGGGTTTTTTTCTTTAACCATTTGAAGGACCTTTTTTTACTCTATGGAGGCCCTTTCTACAATTTGTTGACTTATAAGGCAAAAACAATGAAATGAAGTTAACAACAAAAAAACCTTAATTATGATGTGTTTATATATGTGTGTATGCTTTTGGTTAGTTTTGCCTTCGTTTTATAAGATAAGCAAAGTTTGTGCAAATTAGTGGGTCTACTGTTTTTCTCTTAAATGAAATTAGCTACTCAACTCCTAGCTTCAAAAGATAAATGATACCTGCATCATCAGTCACAGATGGATTTGCGATTTGGGATAAATTTGAAGGATTGTCTTGTTTAAGCGTGGCTTTCAGCTGCATATTGTAGAATGCAAACTTTATCAGAGAACATCCCGGAAGAAAGTTTCTTTCTTTCTCCCTGCCTTTCACTCCTGTTTGATTCATGTCTGAATGTCCAGCAGCTAACAGTACCAATCAAATACACAGTGTTCAATAAATATTTGTTCATTCAACCAACATGTTACAGAAAATGGGTTTGGATATGTTATCTTACCTTTTATTTTCATTGTTGAAAAGACTTTAGGTGATGTAGATGAACCAATTTGTCAAATTATCAAGGGTTTTCGGTTTTGTTTTCATTTTAAGACAGATGATAATTAAAGAGCAAGGCAATCAAATATAAGGCCAGTTAATATGACACAGTGAAAGTAAATTTAATGTGTTTAAATTTAGTTAATGCTATATAGTTAAGTCTGTGAACATTCAGGGTTTGTGTATCTTCAATATTCTTTGTCCCCTTTTTTTCTCTTAAAGAAGGGCTACACCGCACATAACCAAAAAGTTAAGCTTTTTCAGCTTTGTCTTTAAAAACAATTTAAGCTTTTAATGTTCCAGTATTTTTCATTTAGCTAAAAGTCATTATTTACTTTTGTTTGCAGTGCAAAATTATAAAAGATTTCATGAGAGCAATAGCTGCCCACATATGTTATTCTGGAAATCTCATTTTTCTCAAAGGATATTTGTCTGATTTGTAACCTAGACATTACTAGAAATTTTATATTATAATTAAAATATGGTACTTAAGGGACTTCCCTGGTGGTGCAGTGGTTAAGAATCTGCCTGCCAATGCAGGGGACATGGGTTCGAGCCCTGGTCCAGGAAAATCCCACATGCCATGGAGCAACTAAGCCCGTGCGCCACAACTACTAAGCCTGCGCTCTAGAGCCTGTGAGCCACAACTACTGAGCCCATGTGCCACAACTACTGAAACCCGCGCGCCTAGAGCCTGTGCTCCACAACAAGAGAAGCCACCACAACGAGAAGCCCACGCACGGCAATGAAGAGTAGCCCCCACTTGCAGCAATTAGAGAAAGCCCACTTGCAGCAACAAAGACCCAATGCAGCCAAAAATAAATAAATTTATAGCAACACCAAAAAAAATCAGAAAAGTATTTTAAAAATAAATAAATAGAATGTGGTACTTAAATACAGGGAATACTTTTCATAATCCTGTCCATGCACTAAAGTAAATTAATCTATACTTGGCACTTCACAAATATTTTAAAATTTAATCATCTTAAGAACACTGTAAATGTTTTATTCCAATATTACAAATGAAAAAGTGAAGTTCAGAATATTTAAGTAACTTTCCCAACATATTGCTTTTGATAAGTGGCAGAACCAGGATTTAAATAAAAATATGCCACATTGGAAAGCCTTTACCTTTTGCTGAAATATGTACTACTTTCCTCATAGGGCCTCCTATTGCTTCCATTTAATTCCAAGGTCATTTATTGAGCTTCTGTTATGTACGAAATATGACGGTCTGGGTATTGACTTTTGTCTATGGGCTTTATAACACCTCAGATGATTTAATTCAACCCAAGTCTCTCTTTAAAGACATTCTGTATTTATACATGTGACTGGTCAAAAAAATGTAAGCTATATTTCCTGTGATTTTTTTTTTCCTTTCATGTACTTCTAATTTTTTTATAAAATTGTTCCCTATTCTTAGACCAATATCCCATATTAACTTTTAGTCTGAAAATTTCCTTCATTAACCATAATTATTTGCCTCTTTTTCTTGTTTAGGCATCAACCAAGAGGTGCTTTGGAGAATATCAGGTCAATAAATCGATAGAATCCATAAATGTGAGGACCATAAGGAAAATTAGAAATTAGAAATCATGAGTCCTTATCTTGAAAAGAATGTGTGGAGGAAGGATGCTTAGAAATTAAATGAATTTCTGAGAATCGGGCATCTGATAAGGAGCCCAGACGTTAAGACTCTCAGGCTTTCATTGTATATTTCTACAATTCCTTCAGCCAGCGTTCAGTACTGTCTGCACGTTTTTACTTGACTTCTTTCACTTCTACAATTGTTTATTTTGTTTTCTGTATTTGACTACTTATCCCCCCTACAGACACAAACTCCTTGAAGTCAAGGTTTAACTTCATCAAAAAGTCCTGGTATGTTTTTGAAGGGTCTCATGGAATATTTCATAATTTAAACAAGATATTGGATGCTTCTAAAGAGTATTACAAATGAAAAAGCTACATACTAGCTATCTGTGGTCCTAGAAAAATGCTGTTAAAATCAGTCCATGATTTTTTTCTGATGAGATCAGACAGCTTGTATAAAGTCTTAACTCTGTGTATAAAGCTATCAAACTCTCTGAAAACAGACTACCACAAAAAAAGAAAATACAAATCAGCCAAAGAAAAAAGAAAAATAATTTTCTTAGTTGATCTTTGAAATGCATAATGCCTTGTTTTCATATTCACAACAATATTGGGAATTGATTTAGCATTAAGATCAGTGACAAAATAACTCGATTAATACTTTCTACTCCAATACCATTCTAAAATAAGAAAATATGTCTTTGTCTAATTTGATGACAGGAAGGATCATCAATAATCGGTGAGATAAACATTAACTGTATGAATGAAGAAATTAAAAAATATTTATTACTATAGGTGATCTACAGTTTTATACTTTACAGTTCAACTAAAATAACATTTGCCAAAGCCAAGGGTATGACATTTTAAATACAGACATTTACACATCATGCAACACACATCTAAAAGTAACTATTTCCCTATAGGTAGAGACATACATACTTATTAGCATCATTGTATTTGAATAATATAGTATTAAATGATTCAGTGAGATTTGGAATAAGAACATGATCCATGGAGGAACACTATCTGAATATGAGCCAATGTGGCATGTGCCTGGGTTTCCAGGGCCTTGGACTCCTTGCCTCTTTATTTCCTCTCATTCCAAAAATAAAGGTTCATGACTCTGGGGATAAACCTCCTCTGGTCATCATTCAGATGACTGACTGCCCACTATTTTAGCGGCAAGTTTTTCTCATAGATGAGAAGATGCTCCACTCAGTCCCAACCTGGAGCTATTGCAGCATCTGGTCATGTTTCTTTGACCAGCAGAAGCGGTTCCGTGTAACTGAGTAAGTCCATGCTCACTTAGGAATGAGCACAAATGTGGATCCCATTCTTGATTATCAACCTCGGTTATGTATGACCTGGAAGTTCTGTAGAGATGAATGTGTCCTCCCAAAAGTTCCTGTTGCTGGCTTATAACTAGAAGTGATATATTGCTATTCTTGAGCCAGGGTTCTATACTCTCTATAACTGAGCCAGAGAAAAGCTTCATCATTATAGAAAATGTTGTCCGAATACATGGCTATCTGAGCATCATATAGTTTGCATCTAGAAAAAAAGTCCAAACTAGATATTTGGCCAAACTGTTGAAATTTTGCAAAAGTTTAACTTTTACAATCTTACACAACATCATTATTACTTCTTTTCTGCCTTTTAATTAAGCAATGTTTTTCTGACTATGAATGAAATGAAGTCAGATGGAAGCTTTTACAGAATATGTTGGCAGATAGAGTATATATTGTTAAAATAAAAATTTTGGTTTGCATTTTTTAAATCATTTCAAATGACACACTTTATTTTAAAAGACTTACCAATTTGTTAACATAAACATGCTATATCTTAGAAGCAGATATACAAGCTTGCCAGCAAAATGAGCAAAATTAATTTTCTTTATAACCAAATGGCAACGTCTGACTTTACATCCTGGAATTCATTGTAGGTAAATGAACGTGATCGTCTTCTAAGATTAGTTGGTCTCTGAGGTCTTCCTTCTATCAAGTCTAAATAGATGTCAGATTTCAGAAAACGTGTGTAACTGTCTTGTTCCATGAGCTGATACACTCTGCTTTGTGCGGCATCAAAACTGTGGAGGGTGGGTTGGGTGATGCTTCTGGTAACGATTTCTTTGGTGTGAAAATCAAGGTTAACCTGGATAATAATAACAATAATAAAAGTGTAATTATCATCAATCTACTTAAGTAAACACCTTTGAGAAACAGAAGTAAAGGACTGACTCCACGTTGGAGGGGGCATACGGCACTTAGATGCTTGGTGCTTTTCCTGTTGTGGGTCTAGGGATCCAGTGATTCACTCTGGGCTGGCATTTTACCTGGCTCTTCTCTCCCTTTGCACCCGGTCCTTATCACTCTCTGCTAGAGTAGGATCATGGAACAATGTAATGTTAGGTGTCCTAGAGATCATTAGATTCAACTCATTTTCAAAGTGGAAACTAAACTTTGTAGAAATTCAATTATTTTGAGTGAGGGCAAGCAGTGTGTTTGGGGCATATTTGGGATTTCAATGTGAGGCTTTTGCTATATCTCAGTGCTCTTTTCATTATATTATGATGTTTTCTTACAAGCAAACGTGTGCTGAAAATGCCTATATGCATATATACGTGTGTGTGTGTATATATATATAAAGATATAAAATCCTTTAATGCTTTTTATCAAAACATTGATGATATATTCAGCTTTGATGGTGCTAAGTTTTCAGTTTTCAAGTAGGTTTCTTCCTTTTCCTTGATGGGTAACACCACATAGCCAGCTGCCTTTGTTTACTTGTGTGTAAGGGGAAGACAGGATAATACTTTGAAACACAAAACAGATTGAGACATACTGAAACAAGGAAAATAACTGTCATTTCATGTGCGACAATATCTACATAAGCAATGCTACCTCGTGGACAGCAACAATTTATAGTCAAACAGAACTCTTAACAGTGACAGATTATCAGTTCTACACTTCAGTGAAAAGACACTATTTATTGAGCACGTACTAAAAATACAGAAACTCTATTTAATTCATATTCAAGGATAGTGAAGTAATATTTGCTGGTTTAATAGCCATTTTAGCAATTGTTTCATACAGTTACCTCATACTGAGCTTGCAGTAAAAAAAAAAAATCACAATTGTTTTTTCACTTGAACCATTGCCAAATTAGGTTTTCCTCATCTTTCTATTATGAAATTTTCTTTTAGTCTATCTTAATGTGTAGGGATAGTAATTACAGGGCAAATGAAACTTTGTACAGGTAGATGAGCTAACATTAAAATAGTACATAATACAAACTTCTTGATTTCTCTTACCTTCATCATGTATAAAAATCTTTAGTTTCTACAAGCAGTTACTTGTGCTAAGGTGATTAATATGATAAATGAATGAATCTAAATGTTGCAATTAATTGTATTCACTCTTAGTCTAGAATAAAATACCCTGAGGAGTAACTTCAATTATACCTTTCCTTCCATAGCAATATCTTATAATGCATTCTGTTTGTAAATAGAAACCTATATACAGGCAGACCTCGGAGCTATTGCGGGTTCCCTTCCAGACCACCTCAGTAAAGGGGATATCACAATAAAGCGAGTCACACAAATTTTTTGGTTTCCCAGTGCATAAAAACTTATGTTTACATGATAATCCATTAAGTGTGTGATAGCATTATGACTAAAAAAACAACGTACATACCTTAATTAAAAAATACTTCATTGAGAAAAAAGGCTAACCATCATCTGAGCCTTCAGTGAGTCACAGTAGAAACATCAAAGATCACTGATCACAGATCACCATAGCAAGTATAATAATAATGGGAAAGTAAGAAATATTGTGAGAACTACCTAAATGTTACATAGAGATAGGAAGTGAGCCAATGCTGTTGGAAAAATGGCACCGATAGACTTGTTCAAGGCAGGGCCGTCACAAACCTTCAATTTGTAAAAAACAAAATATATGTGAAGTGCAATAAAGTAAAGGGCAATAACATGAGGCATGCTTGTAAATAACCACCATTTTTGTTTCAACAAAATTCTGACCTTTCTGTTAGAATGTATGGCAGTACCGATTTGATGAAAACATATTCTCTCAAAAAGTTTTCAAACAGATGTAAATTTTTACAATCATCTTTACCTCTTGTGGAGCATCATTCTGTATAAATTTCTCATATATTGCTTTTGCTTTATGAATTATTTGTTGAGGGTCTTTGCTTTTCTTGAAATCTTCACAGGCTATCCAAAATTCAATGTTTTCCTCACTGAATTCAGTTTTAAGAAATCTGGTAAAAGTCTCCAGTCCATCTACCAAGAAAAGAAGTGATATATTTTAACTAAAAAATATTGATGCTGAGAAAATATGCTACTTGATATTAAAGTACAACCGTGAATGTTAGTGGAAGAAGCATCTTCCCTCTGATTCAGGGCAGTAGCACAGATCCTTCTCATGAGGAACCATGTTAACAATTAGCTGAAATCTTCACAACTATGAAAGGTAAGTACCATTTCTGTTGAAATGAGGCTGGTATCATACTTAGAACTGAGTAACAGGGACCTTAAATCTGGACCTCACTTTGGATCTCTCTCAGCTGTGCCTTTCCCTGGGGTGAGTGTGGTACGGTTATTCTACAGAGCCAAAGAGCAATTCCAGCTGGAGACCATCTCTCAATTTCTAGACCATGCTTCTTGGACTCAGGACCCTGAAATTCCCTGTAAAAGGCTTTGTGTTTCCAGGATTGGCACGGTCCTCTTCCCCCAAATACATCCACCAAAGGCACCTGACTCCGTGGAATGCACACCCCAAGGCTTGAGTGTGGACAGGACTTGAATTTGCACGCTGGAGTGTCCACCCAAATGTGCAAAGAGGCCTCTCACAGTGTGGAACCAAACCATGGGTGGAAAGTGAAGGGAGGTGGGCTACGCTTATAGGGTAGAACTGGGAAGAGTCTGAGAATTTTATATTCAAACGTAATCTACCAAGTGTCACAATAGAAGGATAAAATGTCTATTTTTAACAGTTTATTAGCCTGATCTATAACTCTTAAGCATTTAGAAATATAGTATGGGGCCTCCATTTTTACTTTTTTCCTGAGCCCCATGAATGTTAGGGGCAGGTATCAAGTCTTATGGAAGACTGCCAGGGTTCAAGTTCTTGTTCAGCTAGTTACTATGTGGTCCTGAGTGAATTACTTTTCCTTTCTGTGCCTCAGTTTCTCAATATTTAAAATTAAGATAATGATAAAACCGACCTGATAGAGCTGTTTAGAGAATTAAATGTGCCAAAATGTGCAGGACGCTTAAAACAGAAACTGGCATATAGCAAGTACGCTATCTGGATTTTGATGGGGGGGGTGATGGTTATGATGATGTTGATGATTTTGATGACTATCATTTTTTTTAGGCTCAGTTAGGTAAAGTTTCATAGCTAAAACTGTGGCAGACTCAGGATTCAACACTAAGACAATCTGACTTTAATACTAGGGTTCTTTCAACTATTTATGATATTCTACTTTCTTTGGCTAATAGTTTTTTTTTTTCATTTATTTTTGGTTGCGTTGGGTCTTTGTTGCCGCTTGTGGGTTTTCTCTAGTTGTGCGAGCGGGGGCTACTGTTTGTTGTGGTGCACAGGCTTCTCATTGTGGTGGCTTCTCTTGTTGCAGAGCACAGGCTATAGGCGCGCAGGCTTCAGTAGTTGTGGCTTGAGGGCTCTAGAGCGCAGGCTCAGTAGTTGTAACGCATGCTTAGTTGCTCCGTGGTATGTGGGATCTTCCCAGACCAGGACTCAAACCCATGTCCCCTGCATTGGCAGGCAGATTCTTAACCACTGTGCCACCAGGGAAGCCCCGGTATTTTTTAAAAAATTAAACTTCTTTGAGAAAATTATAGATTCACATGTAGTTGTAGGAAATAACAGAGACAGAGCCCATGTACCCTTTATCCAGTTTCCACCAATATAACATCTTGTAAAACTGTAGTAAAAATATCACAAATAGGATAATGATATTGATATAGTTAAGATACAGAATATTTCCTTGATTATAAGGATATCTCATGTTGCCTTTTTACTGCTATACTCACATTTTTCCCACACCCAACCCCTCCTTCAATGTTAGGAACCAATAGTCTGTTCTCCATTGCTATAATTTGGTCAATTCAAGAATATAAGTGGAATCATGTAGTCTATATTGTTTGGGGTGGCTTTTTTCATCTACCATGATTTGCTGGAGATTCATCAATGTATCAGTAATTTGTTCCTTTTCATTGCCATGTTGTATTCCGTGGTATGGATTTGTTTAACCATTCCCGTTGAAGGTTTTGGGGGGCTATTATCAATAAGGATGCTATAAACATTTATGTATAGATTTTGTGTGTGTGTGTAGACATAAGATTTTATTTCTGTGGGATAAGAGAAGTGAAGCTGTTCAGTCATATGGTATTTGAAATAGAGAAGAGAGCATTATAGAAGCATTGAGAAAAGGTAAAAATGTTCCATCTAGTTTTTTCAGTTAAATTTTCTCAGGGACTTCCCTGGCGGTCCAGTGGTTAAGACTCTGTGCTCCCAATGCAGGGGGCACATGTTTGACCCCTGGTTGGGGAACTAAGATCTCACATGCTGCACAGCACGGCCAATAAATAAATAAATAAATAAATAAATAAATAAATTTTCTCAGAGAAATTCACATTTGAGTTGGATACAAACGATTTTTAGCAATCTTTCTTTAGATTTGTTCTCTACTCATAGTTATGACCCATTTCTCTTTCTGCTATCACAGGTGAGTAATTACACGAGGAAATTTCATGAGTCCTGTCTGGATTTCTCACTTGGCAGCATTTGATAATAATGATCCCCTCCTTTTTGAAATATTCTTCTTCCTAGGATTCTAGGACACCATACCTCCTAATTTATACCATGCGATTACTTTAAGCCTGGCTTAATGTCTTCTGTTCCCTGGTTAAATGTGATGTTTGCTGGGATCCTGTTCTTTACATTCTTCTCCTTTTCTCGCCTCTTCTACCTCCCTTTTCTTTCTCTATCTTCCTGTATCCTCGTCTTCTAACATTTTTCCTGAAACTCCTTTCCCCCTTACTTCCCTCTGTACTTTATGCATACTGCTGGCACCTACAGACAAAATAAGGCATTACAAACAATCTTGCAAAACAATAAAGTTTCTCTGAGTTAAATTTTGATCTAATTAAAAGATTTTAATCTCATTACAAGAAATCATTAGAAGAAAATTTTTCTCTTCACCTCAGATATTCCTCCAGCTATTGATCTATATCTTTCTCCTTACAAAGTCTTTTGAGTAAGCTTTCTGCAGTTGGTCTCTTAATCTCCTCCACTCATTTACCTCCCCATACACTAAAATGTGGTTTCTACTCAACGCTTGACTTGAATAATTTTTACCAAAATGACTTACTGTTATATTCCATGGAAAAATTTTTTTTCCAATCCATATATTACTTCATCTCTCTATGACAGCAGGCGAAGATGAGATATGTCTGTAATTCTTTTCTATGGCACATACACTCTTGAGTTTCTTCTTATACCTCTGACTACTGCTTTTCTAAATACCTCTCAGTTTATCCTTCTTCCTTCTTCCCTTTAATTCCAATTCCAGGGCAATCACTTCAACACTTCAACACAATGAATATGCTGATGATTTTCAGAAATGATCTCCAGCTCAGATCTCTTTCCTGAGCTCCAAGCTCATATCACCAACATTTGGTAAACATCTCCACTGAATTTCCCACCAAAATAATCACATCACAGATGAATTCAATATCTTCACCCAAAAGCTTCCCAGAATGGTTCCCACGCAGTGACACCATCCACTCAACAACTTACCCTGCAACCCTGGCATACTTAGGGATCCCCAATTTTCTTCTCAACTCAATTGATAATCAAATCTTGTCAACTTTATCTCCTTTATGTATCATGCATCTGTCTTTTTATTTTTATTCAATCTGGAATTACCCTTATTCAGACCAGGATCATATTTTACATAGATTATTATAACAACCTTCTAAATGGTGACTCTAACTCCAGGCTTCCCTTGCTTCCCTCCCCTGCTAACCCCCCCCCCCCACTTTCCAAGTTTATTATTCACATTCTAGTCAGTAATATCTTTCTAGAGTACAAATTTAATTATGTTTCTTCACTGTTGAAAATTTTCCAACAATGCCCTTAATCTCTTTCCACTCTCTTTCTCACACTCTAAGCTCCAAGCACAGTGAAATAACTTAGAGTTCCATTCATGTGCCATGTTCTCACATCTCTTTAGCTTCTATTGGAAACATTGTCTCTTCCTACTCCAATTTTATCAATCTAATTTCGTCAGGCTAATCTGTATCACCCATTGAAGTTTAAATTAGATCATTTTATCTGGAAAGATTTCACTGATCTCAAAAATAAGTTGGGTGTCCTTCATATATGACTTCCTACACTGGGTAACATTTAAACTATTGTGCTGCAGTTGCTTGCTTATTTTTGTTTCTCATGCTATATTGTGAGATTCATGAGATGAAGGCCCTTGTCTAATTTGCCACAAAAATCCCCAGCATGAAGAAAGCACTCAATATTTACTTACTGAAAGAAATAAGTAATAATTGAACACATGAGAAAAAGTACAAATTTTCATTAAAAATACAAAAGTTCTAGCAAAAAAAATCTTGTTGAGGAGGCAGAGATGAGTTTGGGGATCATAATATGTTTGGAATTTGTGGGTCAGGGTACAGAGGAAAAAAAAAAAGAAGAAAGAAACATGCAGAGGGTGCCTGGAAGTCTACATGCAGGTTGCCTGTAGATCCTTGGCTGAGGGTCAGGCTGTACATGGGCAGGGCAAACTCTGTGAAGCCCAGAAGAGTATAGCTGTGGTGGTGCTGAGACGTAAATGGAGATCAGGGAGTTTGCATGGGTCTGGGAGACTTTGGATTTCTGGCCCAGCTATAGTGGAGATACCCAACAAAGGCTATGTTTTTGGTATAAATACTACAGGCAAGGTCTTTGTCTTCAAACTAAGATAAATTGGAAAGAGATTGGTTTTAAATATCAAACTGATCAGAAAGAATCAAGAGGATCCACCCGTGATTTAACTGACTGCCAGAAAAATAATCTAACGCTGTTTAAAGGAAGACAGCATAATCTAGACTCCTATATCTTCCTCCTTGCTCACATACAATAAAAATTTATTAGGCATGCAAGAAATGTCTAATGTGACCCATTATCAATAACAAAAGCAGTCAATAGAAACTGACCACAAGATATCTGAAATGTTGGAAATAGCACACAGGATGTTATAAAGCTATTATTTATATGTTGAAGAATGAAAAGGTTAAAAACGACATAAGGAGTGAATAGATGCAAAAACTCAGAACAGAAATTGAAACTATAGAAAACAATCAAATGGAAATTCTAGAACTAAAATGGAAAATACCTGAAGCAAAAAGAATTAATTGGATCAGCACGACAACAGATTAACAACTGCCTAAGAAAAGATGAGTACACTAGAAGACAGGAAGATAGAAATTATTCAATTTAGGATAGCAGAAGACTTCTCTGGTGGCACAGTAGTTAAGAATCTGCCTGCCAATGCAGGGGACATGGGTTTGAGCCCTGGTCTGGGAAGATCCCATATGCCGCGGAACAACTAAACCTGTGTACCACAACTACTGAACCTGCGCTCTAGAGCCCACAAGCAACAGATACTGAGCCTGCGTGCCACAGCTACTGAAGCCCACGTGCCTAGAGCCTGTGCTCGGCAACAGGAGAAGCCACCTCAATGAGAAGCCCGCACACTGCAACAAAGAGTAGCCCCCGCTCACCACAACTAGAGAAAGCCCGTGCACAGCAATGAAGACATAACACAGCCAAAAATTTTTTAAAAATTAAAAAAAAAAAGGATAGCAGGAAACTAGGGGGGAAAATCCACAATTATACTTGCAGATTTTAATTCTGTTCACTCATAAATTTATAGAACAAATAGAATGTCAATCAGAATATATAAAACTTGAACATTATCAACTAAATTGACCTAATTGACATTTATATGACATTCTACCAAATACATCTTTTCAAGTGCACAAGAAAGATTATCCAAGATGGACCACATGCTAGGATGTAAAATGAATTTAAATTAACGTCAAAAGATTGAAGTCTTACAGAGTATGTCCTTTGCCCATAAGGGTTTTAATCAAAAATCAACTAGTCATTTTCACAATGTTGATTCTTCTAATCCAAGAACATGGTATATCTCTCCATCTGTTTGTATCATCTTTAATTTCTTTCATCAGTATCTTATAGTTTTCTGCATACAGGTCTTTTGACTCCTTAGGTAGGTTTATTCCTAGGTATTTTATCTTTTTGTTGCAATGGTAAATGGGAGTGTTTCCTTAATTTCTCTTTCAGATTTTTCATTAGTGTATAGGAATGCAAGAGATTTCTGTGCATTAATTTTGTATCCTGCTACATTACCAAATTCATTGATTAGCTCTACTAGTTTTCTGGTAGTGTCTTTAGGATTCTCTATGTATAGGATCATGTCATCTGCCAACAGTGACAGCTTTATTTCTTCTTTTCCAATTTGGATTCCTTTTATTTCTTTTTCTTCTCTGATTGCTGTGGCTAAACCTTCCAAAACTATGTTGAATAATAGTGGTGAGAGTGGGCAACCTTGTCTTGTTCCTGATCTTAGAGGAAATGGTTTCACTTTTTCACCATTGAGGACGATGTTCGCTGTGGGTTTGTCATAGATGGCCTTTATTATGTTGAGGTAAGTTACCTCTATGCCTATTTTCTGGAGGGTTTTAATCATAAATGGGTGTTGAATTTTGTCAAAAGCTTTTTCTGCATCTACTGAGATGATCATATAGTTTTTATTCTTCAATTTGTTAATATGGCGTAGCACACTGATTGATTTGCGTATATTGAAGAATCCTTGCATTCCTGGGATAAACCCCACTTGATCATGGTGTAAGATCCTTTTAATGTGCTGTTGGATTCTGTTTGCTAGTATTTTGTTGAGGATTTTTACATCTATGTTCATCAGTGATATTGGCCTGTAGTTTTCTTTCTTTGTGACATCTTTGTCTGGTTTTGGTATCAGGTTGATAGTGGCCTTGTAGAATGAGTTTGGGAGTGTTCCTCCCTCTGCTATATCTTGGAAGAGTTTGAGAAGGATAGGTGTTAACTCTTCTCTAAATGTTTGATAGAATTCGCCTGTGAATCCATCTGGGCCTGGGCTTTTGTTTGTTGGAAGATTTTTAATCACAGTCTCAATTTCAGTGTTTGTGATTGATCAGTTTATATTTTCTATTTCTTCCTGGTTCAGTCTTGGAAGGTTGTGCTTTTCTAAGAATTTGTCCATTTCTTCCAGGTTGTCCATTTTATTGGCATAGAGTTGCTTGTAGTAATCTCTCATGATCCTTTGTATTTCTGCAGTGTCAGTTGTTACTTCTCCTTTTTCATTTCTAATTCTATTGATTTGAGTCTTCTCCCTTTTTTTCTTGATGAGTCTGGCTAATGGTTTTTCAATTTTGTTTATCTTCTCAAAGAACCAGCTTTTAGTTTTATTGATCTTTGCTATTGTTTCCTTCATTTCTTTTTCATGTATTTCTGATCTGATCTTTATGATTTCTTTCCTTCTGCTAACATTGGGGTATTTTTCTTCTTCTTTCTCTTATTGCTTTAGGTGTAAGGTTAGGTTGTTTATTTGAGATGTTTCTTGTTTCTTGAGGTAAGATTGTATTGCTCTAAACTTCCCTCTTAGAACTGCTTTTGCTGCATCCCATAGGTCTTCGGTCATTGTGTTTTCATTGTCATTTGTTTCTAGATATTTTTTGATTTCCTCTTTGATTTCTTCAGTGATCTCTTGGTTATTAAGTAGTGTATTGTTTAGCCTCCATGTATTTGTATTTTTTTACAGATTTTTTCCTGTAATTGATATCTAGTCTCATAGCATTGTGGTCAGAAAAGATACTTGATATAATTTCAATTTTCTTAAATTTACCAAGGCTTGATTTGTGACCCAAGATATGATCTATACTACCCAAAGCAATCTACAGATTCAATGCAATCCCTATCAAACTACAATGGCATTTTTCACAGAACCAGAACAAAAAATTGCACAGTTTGTATAGAAACACAGAAGACCCTGAAGAGCCAAAACAATCTTGAGAAAGAAAAATGGAGCTGGAGGAATCAGACTCCCAGACTTCAGACAATACTACAAAGCTACAGTCATCAAGACAGTATGGTACTGGCACAAAAATAGAAATATAGATCAATGGAACAGGATAGAAAGCCCAGAGATAAACCCACGCATATATGGTCACCTTATCTTTGATAAAGGAAGCAAGAGTATACAATGGAGAAAAGACAGCCTCTTCAATAAGTGGTGCTGGGAAAACTGGACAGCTACATGTAAAAGAATGAAAGTAGAACATTTCCAAACGCCATACACAAAGATAAACTCAAAATGGATTAAAGACCTAAATGTAAGGTCAGACACTATCAAACTCTTAGAGGAAAACATAGGCAGAACACTCTGTGACATAAATCACAGCAAGATCCTTTTTGACCAATAGAAATAAAAACAAAAGTAAACAAATGGGACCTAATGAAACTTAAAAGCTTTTCACAGCAAAGGAAGCCATAAACAAGATGAAAAGACAGCTCTCAGAATGGGAGAAAATATTCGCAAATGAAGCAACTGACAAAGGATTAATCTCCAAAATATACAAGCAGCTCATGCAGCTCAATATCAAAATAATAAACAACCCAATCCAAAAATGGACAGAAGACCTAAATAGACATTTCTCCAAAGAAGATATACAGGTAGCTAACAAACACATGAAAGAATGCTCAACATCACTAATCATCAGAGAAATGCAAATCAAAACTACAATGAGGTATCACCTCACACCGGTCAGAATGGCCATCACCAAAAAATCTCCAGAAAATAAATGCTTAAGAGGGTGTGGAGAAAAGGGAACCCTCTTGCATTGTTGGTGGGAATGTAAATTGATACAGCCACTATGGAGAACAGTATGGAGGTTCCTTAAAAAACTAAAAATAGAGCTACCATACGACCCAGCAATCCCACTACTGGGGATATACCCTGAGAAAACCATAATTCAAAAAGAGTCATGTACCACAATGTTCATTGCAGCTCTATTTACAAGAGCCAGGATATGGAAGTAACCTGTGTCCATCAACAGATGAATTTGTGAAGAAGGTGTGGCATATATATACCATGGAATATTACTCAGCCATATAAAGAAACAAAATTGAGTTATTTGTAGTGAGGTGGATGGACCTAGAGTCTGTCTTACAGAGTGAAGTAAGTCAGAAAAATAAATACCGTATGCTAACACATATATATGGAATCTAAGGGGGAAAAAAAATGGTTCTGAAGAACTTAGGGGCAGGACAGGAATAAAGACACAGACATAGAGAATGGACTTGAGGACACCGGGAGGGGGAAGGGTAAGCTGCCACAAAGTGAGAGAATGGCATGGACTTATATATACTACCAAATGTAGAATAGCTAGTCGGAAGCAGTTGCATAGCACAGGGAGATGGGCTTGGTGCTTTGTGACCACCTAGAGGGGTGGGATAGAGAGGGTGGGAGGGAGATGCAAGAGGGAGGAGATATGGGGTATATGTATATGCATAGCTGATTCACTTTGTTATACAGCAGAAACTAACACACCATTGTAAAGCAATTATACTCCAATAAAGGTTTTAAAAAAAAATCAACTAGTAACATAGCTTTAAAAAACCCCAAATATTTGGAAATAAAACAACACATATAAATAATTTATTGATCAAAGAAGAAATCAAAAGAGAAATTTGAAACTATTTACAATTGAATTATAATAAAAATACAGCACATCAAAATTTGTAGGATGCAGTTTAAACCGTATTTAGGGGGAAATTTACCACATGAAATGCTATACTAGTAAAAGATAAAATCTAAGTTTCTACTTTAAGAAGCTTTAAAAACAGGAGAAAATTAAAGCCACAGTAAGTTGAAGGAAAAAAAATTATAAAAGAAGTCTGTGTAAAAGAAAACAAACCATAGAGAAAATTTACAAAGCCAAAAGTTGGTTCTTCGAAAACATTAATAAAATAGAACTCCTAGTGAGGCTGTTTCATAGTAGTAGGAAGCAAATCAGTGATATTTCTACAGATCTTAGAGATATTACAAAGATAGTAAATATTATGAATGATTTTATGCCAATAAATATAAATTAAATAAAATGGGAAAATTGTTTAAAGAAAGCCTACCCAAACTGACACTGAAGTGAAAAATCTGAAACTCTATCTTAATAGATCTTTATAATAAAAATACCACCCCCCCCCCAAAAAAAATCTTGGGCCCAGATTTGGTGAATTTCATCAAACATTTAAGAAAAAAGTATTCTAATCTTATACAACTTCCAGAAAACAGTGGAGGGATGAATAATTTCCTTCTCATTTTAAGAGGCTAGGATAACTCTAATACCAAAACCTGACAAATGTAACACCAACACCACCCCCAGAAATAACGATTAACAAAGGAAAAGGAAAAGAAAATTATAGACTAATGATCACAGATGTAAAGATTCTGAACAAAATATTGGAGACTTAAAGTCAGGAATTTAAAGAGGGAGAAGCATACATTCTAGCATTAAGGCAAAATATTTGAAGTAAATGATAGCTTTCTTTTGTCTACTCAACTTATTTTCACTTATATTCATTTCTTCTATTCACTGTTCTCTAGAACTATTCCTCATGGTCCGTGATTATTTGTAATATAATAAGTTCCATATAGAATGAAGCAAGAAGAATGAATGTGGTAGAATTATGGTGATAACTAAGAGGGTTTGCATTTTTAACATGTGTAGAGGTTTTGAGGGCTAAGTGCTGTTCATATGCATTACTACATTTAATACTACAACATATGTCTGGAATATGTCCTATATTCATTTTCGTAGCTGAGAAAACTGAGATTCATATAAATTCAATTGTCCCAGATCTCACTTTTCAAACAAACAAATTGTAGAAGTATATCTTTCTCAAGAAGGCAGCACTTTCTGTCATAGGTCGAGTTAACAGTCCTCCAAAGATGTCCATGCCCTAATCCTCAGAACCTGTGACTACATTACCTGACATGGAGCAAAAGCTTTGCTGATGTGATTAAGGTTAAGGACCTTGAGAGGGGCAAATTAGCCTGGATTATCCAGGTGGACCCAATCTCATCACATGAGTGCTTAAAAGTGGAGGAGGAAGACAGAGAAGTGGGTCAGGGGGATGCAGTGTGAGAAGCACTGTTGCTGCCCTTCAAGATGGAAGAAGATGGTCAAGAGCCAAAGAATGTGGTGGCTTCCAGAGGGTGAGAGTGGCCTTAGTTTAGAGCCAGCAAGAGAATGGAGACCTTGGTCCAAAACTGCAAAGAGCTGAATTCTGCCAAGAACCCAAATGGGTAGGAAAGGGATTCTCCCCAAGACCTTCCACAAAGGACAACAGCCTGCTGACACCTTGATTATTTTTCCAGTGAGATCCATGCTACACTTCTGACCTACAGAACTGTAAGATAATATATTTGTGTTGTAAGTCCAGAAAGTTATCATAGTTTGTTACACAGCCACAGGAAACTACTACAATCCTCAAATCACGTGGTACATGTCACCATTTATTTCTCCTATATCTAGAACTTGTCCTGTTTGTCATGAAGCATTGTGTTTTCGTTTTTGTTTTTAATGCTGAAAGCAACTGTTTGATTATATTAGAGATCCAGGAACTTAATGTAAGAAAACAACAGCCAGAAATGGCATAACCTACAGACATTCCCTAAGTGTTAGGTATGGGATCTCTCCAAACACTACCATGATAGACGAGCCCTGTGGGCCTCTTCTACTCCGCTGCTCCTTCCATTGGTGTTTTCATTGGGGTGAGGAGAGAGTCTGCCATTTCTTTTCCTTGGTAAATTGATCCTGAGCACCAGATGTTAGTGGTTAAACCTTAACGAAGAAACTGGGAAGACAAGCAAAGGTCAGTCTCAACAAAAATTTGAGAAGGCATCATAGGACTGACATGCAACCCAGAACTTGTCCACAGTGATTAGATGCTGGTAAGATAATTCCTAGTCAAACACAGCTGTCTTAAGGAGGCCTTAGTTCTAAGCGCTTCCTGTGTAAGTTAACAAATTCTAGTCTCTGAGGAGGAGGAAGAATGATCAATGTGGGTGATATTGAGCCACTCTTGTTCTTATTTCTCTAGCACAGTTAGTGTTTGATTTTCAAGATTTATTTCTCATGCTGTGTAGTGTGCTTTGCTCAGAATGTAGCAGGAAAATATAAATGGATAATGATTCTTTGAAGCATTTTGATAGATAGAAGATTTTCCCCAAATACCTAAAAATGTATATATTCTCAGAGTAAAGTTAATGATCTATCTCTGTTTTTATTATTTTTAAGCCAAAATAGCTATCAAAGTGAACAATGGAGTCAGACAAGTGGGTTTTACCCTGACTTGTTAACCCACCAGCTGTCTTAGGGATTACTGTTCCTTAGTGTGGTCTGTTTGATTTTCCTTTCCACAACTCTTTTACCCTCTGTAGCTCAGTACCTGAACTTATAAAAAAGCAGGTTGAGTCATTACTATTGTCGAAGATTACATTCCTTTAATTTTTGAAAACTACATCGCAGCAGCAACCTTTCCGACTTCAGGTAAAGCTGGAGCCCCAGGCTGATGACTTTAGAAAATAGGCTGAATAAGCATCATTTGGCTACTGATTGGCAACAGCTTGAAAACTTCTTCCTTTTCCATTTATGTGACTACAAAGATGGTTTTGTTGCATAATCTCTGGTTTTACTTTTTGTCTTTTTTTTTTCCTTCTTCTTCTGTAATGATCCCAGAAGGAAACAAGGAGGCTAAGGCAAAACATGCCTTTCAACCCCTAAATCAAAATTGAAATAGAATTTGAAATGTGGGCAATGTTTAGGTGTGTGAAAGAAAAACCTCAACAAAAACAACCATCTGTAGACCAATTGGCTTAAACCAAACTTTAGGTAGTTACGTAGTCATGCCCCAGCCTCTGGCCAGAACTTTAAAAAAATATATTGAGAATTCCCCCTTGATGAATTTTTAGTGTAATCAAAAACCTCTGCTTAGCACCCATACTTCCTTCCTCTTTAAAATTTCTAAAATGTTTGCCCTTTTTTCCTCCAATTAACATCCACTTTTTGCTGGATTGAATCCTAAATATATGTATATTCTCTTAATTTATCTCTCATAATTATCTTCAACTGATAGATTCTTTGTATTTTTTAATAGAATTCTGAAATTTCTTATTTGCTCGGTAGCTGCTATGAAGTAGATTTCTGAGGAGAATTCCTTGACTAGATATTAGGAAACAATTGGAAGCAAGACAGCAAAATGATTGTGAGAACATCTTCAGGTAGTCCTAATTAAAAAAGCAAAAGTGGTCGTATGGAAATGTGCACTCTGATATTGAAAAGCCTGTCATTGGGTGGTATTGTCCTGTGTGTTCATGATGTGGGTTCTGCCTCTTCCCCTCCCACAATGAGAGACATTTGTCTTGTTCTTACTTGCTCCTCTGTTACTATTTAAATGGAAATTAAAGGAAAGTTAGCAAATAAAATGCCTGCTATCTTACAACAGAACAGTCTCTTCCAGGTCAGACCAAGATTGGAAAGAGGAAATTAAGAATATGTTTTATTGGGCTTATGAATAAAGTTACTTTGACTCCAGTGAAGGGAAATGCTTTTTGGATTTCATTTTATTCTATCTATATGTCATATAGAAGCATGGATTGATCAGTTTTAAAATACCAAACTATTCCTAAAGCAAGTTGATAAATTACTGTGACAATTTTAGGAGGATATGGTCATTACTTTTCCTATTAATAAATCTCAATTATAAGAAACTTTTTGTATTGACACCTAGAAGGGATCATCCATATGCCAGACAACTGAAATTGTTACTTATTAAAAATAACTTCCTTCGTCTATCTTTTATTTGTGAAACACCTAGTGTGAACCTGAGGACTGTATTATAAACTGAAAATGCAATGATATTAATTACAATAGTTAGAAGTTTTGAGTCTTTGCTAAGGCCTTGGCACACTGCTATATGCCTTTTTTGGGGCAGTTCCATTTAATTTTCACATCAGCCCTAAGGAGTTAAGTCCTGTTCTACCCATTTATACAGATGAAGAAGCTGAGATTCAGAGAGTTAAGTTGCCCTGAATCTTACCGCTGGGAAAAGATAGCACAGGGGTTTGAATCCAGGTTTATTTTGTTTATAATTATAGAATGTTTATCTTTCAACTGCCATGAAACAACAAAGTCTTTACTGTTGAGGAATATGGAGATTAATAGGCAAGATAGGCATGTATAGACCAAGGACTAAGGAATGAGAATTGCAGGGCTGACTAATTCTGTTTGGAGCAGCAGAGAAAAATCAGCTTACTTAAGATGACTATAGAAGCCTTCCAGAAAATAGCATGAATGCTACTTAAATGGTCCTTCACTAATTCACAAAGCATGAGTGAGTGTCAGCTCTGTACCAGCCGTTGTGCTTTGGAGTATCATGTAAAAGCCCTTCGTTACCGTGCTTAGGCTTGAGTTTGATACAGACATTCAAAATGAAGTCACAGCACTAACGTAAGGAAAAGCGCTGTGTGTTTAAAAGTGCTCGTGGTGAGTTAATCAAAGTGAATGGATCTTGTTGGCATAATATGAATATAATAGGGGAGAATAAATACTGATTCAAGAAACAAATTAATGATGAATGAGAAGGTAGTTCATCTATTTAAAAGTTTAAGTAAATGACTTTTTAAAAAATAATACGTAATATCGTGCAGGATTATCCCAGCACACTAGTTACTTCCTGTTTCTCTTACTCACTTGGCAGCTGCATGAAGTCAGGTCACAATGGAACCATTTCTCACACACAGGCAGTAACTTACTAAACAGTCCTTTAGAAGGAAGCAGTGGTGAAGACACCTGCCAAAAGTGCTTGATAGAACCCGGGATTAGAATTCACACTGGAAGAAGCTGTCTCGATGTGTCATACAAATATGAAATGCTTGTAATTGCATGTTGCTAAATTGAAACTCTGACATCTGTTGGAGTATTTTTCTGATGCCAAGAAACCAAATGAAACAAAAAGTCAAGGAACTCAGAAGTTGGAAACCCAAGTACAATGTGGTATCTTAAGTACTAGGTTGCCTTGCTTCTCCTTTGGTATTTGACTTTGGACCTGCCACAGAGTGTGGTGGTTACTCATGCAATAATGATTTGTTTGTGTGGCCCATTTATAATCTAGACTGGATTTTACTTACTTTTATTTTTTAGATAGATCAAGTAATTGCATGTTTGTTATGGGTCAGCTTGATTCAGAAAGTTAAATTTGCAGAACCCTGGAATCCCTTATCTTGCAGAAAACGGTGACTGAAAATTGGAAAGGGCAGCTTAAAAAGCCACAAGGTGAAAAGTGTAAGGAGAAGTGCTAATTTCCTTCTCCAAAAGAGAAGTATGCACTTCCTTGTAGCCTTTCCTCAAAGTCAGTAATATGTACTTCCCACAGTATCAGTTCATATTTTTAAATCAAGGGGGTGAAATGACTTACATATTCCTTTTATCCTACCTTATTATGAATTATTCTTGAAATTAAGCTTAGTATATATGATCACAATTTAAGGTGCAAAAAGCCCAAGCGCATAGTTGTTAATAAAAAGACTAAAAATATTGGAATTATTTGCAATGACTGGAAAAAAGGATGTACAGGAAAATAAACAGGTAGTAGTTGGAAGTTTTTTTTTATTGACAGAGATTCCCTTCATAGGAAATAACCTTCTCTTTCAAATCTTTACTTATCAAGTATGTGAGATGGTTAGAAAATCTTTCTATAATCAATCATGCTTCCATATTCTAGATGTGTGCCTATAAAATCCTGCAAAACTTCTGATAAACTTTACCAGCGACTAAAAAAGTTCAAACTCTCACCTGTTATCTTCTCCAAATCTTTTTTTTTCTACCTCTATTTCTGATCTATAAAAGGCACTCTTACCTTCCTATTAATATGGAACAAAATCTGGAGATCTTTGGCTCCTTTTTCTTCATCTCCTATTTCTTCACCATCTCACTTTACAACATACGTACACATTCAGTCAGTCACCAAGTTCTTCCATTTTCTTTCCAAAATAGCCCTTACATTGAGGTTAACTTTGATATTTGTAACAACCTTGTAGGTCGTCCTATTATATGCGTAGAATTCTACCTTTCTATGCATCAGAGTTAGCTTTCTAACAAACAAACTCTTCTTGAGTTTGTCCCCTACTTGACTTTCCAATGTGATTGTTCACTACTCTTTACCTCAGTGAAAGGGACCTGCTTGCTTTCCTAGGTTATGCCCAAATCGCTTATTTCTCTAGCCCTTTTCCTGCCTTTTTCTCTACTCAGGAATAACCTTTTCCTCTGCCTGTTGAAATCTTCCACACATCGACATCATTTCGTGTAATGATTTTCTAAAACCTACATGAAACACTGCAAGTTCTACCGGCATTTTTTAAACTATTTTAGCCAATTGTTTTCAAAACTATGTACTATCAGCAGCATCGTTTTACTTTCAAAGCTGTCTTACGCAGAACCATATAAATATATGCATACAAACACTCACAAATATGTGAGTGTAATATACATATATGTGTAATTTTATTGGAATTAATTGATTTGCTAAGTTCATATTGGTAACATTTATTTTCATAAAGTCAATTGGTAAGAAGACTGATAACTAAATTTGAAATTGGTGATTATGAATGACAGTCTGATACTGGTTTTGGGTTTATTCTTTTTGTTTTTCTTAAACAACATTTAGAAATTATTGATATATATGGTTTTAAATCATAGATTTTTATGATTCATTTTGCAGCTTCAGGCAAATTTGTCAATAAACAGGGAAGGCAGGAAAAAAATTACCCTAATATCTGCAGAGAAACAAATGAGGAATGGAAGTTAAATTATTGATGGACTGCAGTGTATTAAATTTACTGTATAACGTATTTGAGTTCATTTTTTAAAATAAACATTTACTTTTAGAATAGATTTACAGAAGAGTTATGAAGATAGGACAGAGCTTCCACACACCCCACACCTCCAGATCCCTGCTATTATTAACATCTTACATTGGTAAGGTACATATGTTATATATATTTTTTATATATATAAATTTATTTATTTATTTATTTATTTTTGGCTGCATTGGGTCTTCGTTGCTGCACGCGGGCTTTCTCTAGTTGCAGCGAGCGGGGGCTACTCTTCGTTGTGGTGCATGGGCTTCTCATTGCAGTGGCTTCTCTTGTTGCGGAGCACAGGCTCTAGGCGTGTGGGCTTCAGTAGTTGTGGCATGTGGGCCCAGTAGTTGTGGCTTGCGGGGTCTAGAGTGCAGGCTCAGTAGCTGTGGTGCACGGACTTAGTTGCTCCGCGGCATGTGGGATCTTCCCGGGCCAGGGCTCGAACCCGTGTCCCCTGCATTGGCAGGCAGATTCCTAACCACTGCGCCACCAGGGAAGCCCCTACATATGTTATAATTAATAAACAAATACCGATACATTATTATTAACTAAAGTCCCTACTTTGGTTATATTTCCTTGGATTTTACCTTCTGTGCTTTTTTTAATTTTAAAAGAGTTAAGCTACATTTTAGGAATGAAATATGAATATAATAGTGGAATTATCAAAACACTCCATGGATTCTTTGGTTTGGTGGAACACAGCAAAACACTCTTCTTTCTGCTTAAGTTTCAGCTATTACCTGTTACCCTAAGCCACCCTTTTTCAAATTATATTTCTCAATAAAGAATTACTTTCTCTCTAGTTCGCTAAATAAATTGCACTGTTTAATGCCCCATGCCTATGTTGGCTTTCTGCTTGGATGATCTCTTTCTCTCTTTGTCCAGCTAGTGAATTTTTGATTAATCCCCTAAAATCTAGCATAAGAATCATCTACTCTATGGCTCCTTTCCTAAAGATGCTAATAATTATTCTGCAGTGGTTTTAGTATCAGGCTTTTTTTTTTTCAAATAAATACTCAAATTTCCGATGTATTTTGTTTGACTTATCACTTCACTTCCCATTTGAATAAATGTAATACAATTTCCATTTCCTTTATATAGATATGGCATACAGAATTTGAGAAACTTACACATTTAACTAAAGGGAAATTCTATAAAATCTGATAGAGCAAGGTCTTGAAGTGTGTGTGTGTTTGTGTATGTATGAGTATAGGAACTTTCCTTTTTTTTTCTTTTTGGCCTACAGTCAAGTCAATAGAAATGAGCGGAATTTGACCATTGCAACCATGAGACTTTCTTAGGTGATTATTTTAAGCTTTATAATTTAATATTACAATAAGATTTGCAATTTAGAATAACTGAATTTGGGGGCTTGATTAAAAGAATACCATTAACATAATTTTTTGTGAATCCAATATAATTTAATTAGCACTTTGATCATGAGTGATGATAATAATGTCCAAGTGGGTCAGTGCTGATTTTTGTTATTCATGTTACCCCGTCTAGGTTCAAACTGCTGCGATTTTACAGAACTTTAGTATTTCCACCAGTAGAGAACAGAGAGGAGCAGATTTTTTTCCATTTGGTTTTGACTGCTTGTAAAGCAACATGATTATAGAATGCCAGGGGAGGATTTTCTGTAGGACTAATTACCTAGAGAGAATCTTTATTCTCTCTAATGGGTCATGAGAGTATGGTGAAATTATTATATACCAATTTATTAAGTTAAAGAAAGAAGTCCAGCTTATATATTTCTTTCCATTGAAATTTAACCCTGTAAGTGATGTTTATACAGCTGGGAGCAGGTTGCAAAACAGAAAAAGATTATTAAATTTATTGTTGATAATTATTTTTCATGATAGCAGAAACCATTTACATTTGTGTAGTGTCAAACAGTTATTGACTTCTTGCAACCTAAGTGTCCATCAACAGATAAATAAAGAAGATGTGGCACATATATACAATGGAATATTACTCAGCCATAAAAAGAAACGAAATTGAGTTATTTGTAGTGAGGTGGATGGACCTAGAGACTGTCATAGAGAGTGAAGTAAGTCAGAAAGAGAAAAATAAGTACTGTATGCTAACACATATGTATGGAATCTAAAAATAATAATAATGGTTCTGAAGAACCTAGGGGCAGGACAGGAATAAAGACTCAGATGTAGAGCATGGACTTGAGGACATGGGGAGGGGGAAGGGTAAGCTGGGACGAAGTGAGAGAGTGGCATGGACTTATACATACTACCAAATGTAAAATAGCTAGTGGGAAGCAGCCACATAGCACAGGGAGATGAGCTTGGTGCTTTGTGAACACCTAGAAGGGTGGGATAGGGAGGGTGGGAAGGAGAAGCAAGAGAGAGGAGATATGAGGATATATGTATATGTATAGCTGATTCACTTTGTTACAAAGCAGAAACTAACACACCATTGTAAAGCAATTATACTCCAATAAAGATGTTAGAAAAAAACAAAACAAAACAGAAAACAGTTATTGGCTTCTTATTCATCATCTCATTTAATCCTGACAGAAATTTATTTCTATTGGAGCTAAAGACATTGTGATCTCCACTTACAGTTGAGGAAGCTGAATATGAAAGTGATTAAGAAAGTGATTGTGTGGCAGAAGAGAACCAGAACTCAAATCTCAAAAGGGACCCAGGACTAAGTTTTTCCTAGCAACAAATTTGGTTATATTATTCGAGCACTTAATATTTACCAGGTGATGTGCTGGGTTTGGAGATCCACAGATGAAAAGACATGTTTCCTTATGATAAACATTCAAACTGGAAAAAAAAAAAATGAATTCCACTTCTTTTTTTCCTTGCTCTGACTAGTGAAGAGGCTCAAGGGCTGAGTTGTGCCCAAATGGTGGAAATAATAGGAGATTAAAAGAAGAGATAAGTTTGGGAGGCATGAATTGGGGAGGAAAGTTTTACACAGGTTGTAATTAGATAAATACCTGAACCAAGACAGTGACAGAGGAGATAATGAGAATGAGAGATAGATTTTACATATATTTGGCAAGAATTTTAACAAAAGTCAAGAAATGGGTGGATATTGGGAATGAAGAAAAGTTGAAGAAAGCTGTTCACATTATTTTTCTCCAAAATAGGGAGTGATAGAGCATTAAGGTGAAATGAGGATGGAGTAACACATTAAATTTTTTTCAGCATGAACTTCCTTTCTTACCACTACCCTCCATTTTCACTACATCCTTGCCTAAATTTAAGCCTTGATTTCTCTACCTATACTTTTCTTTCTCTGAGTCAATATTACAGTTCAGAGGCAGAATCTGTTTTCATTGGAAGAGGGAAAGTCTTCAGGGAGAGTCTGCAGGAATAGGATTCTCGGTCAGTAAATCCAGGGGAAAACGAACTGGTCACCAAAACCTTACAGATGGATGGACAATTAGGAGAAAATTACAGGACATGAAGACAGATTAGAAAAGTTGGTTTCATCAAAGAGTGCACAGTACTTGAGGCTGAATTGCAAGTACTGTACTCCCAGCAATAGGAGCTCCTGCTTCCCGTAGACACCTTAGGATGAGAAAACCAGCCTCGGCTAACTCAAAGAAATGTGGTAAGGAATAGAAGAACTTGGAGATACAAATAAAAGCTGTGGGCTAGAGGAAGTGTGTGGCTATTTGGTAGTGATAAAGTGTTGCTTCTTAAGCAGACTCTGCCTGGTTTAATGTGGAAAGCAATGAACCCTGTGGTTGCTTAGCCTCATCGCCTACTCAGTTCAATCTGTCAGTTTTGCTCCCTGAAAGAAATCGTGGACTGAATAAAGGCAAGAAAAAAAAGCTTACTCAGCTGTTACCTTATGAAATTGACTCTAAGGATTAGCAATCCAGGCAGCCTGTCCTCTGACCCATGCTTGGACAAACTCAGTATTTGTCCTCACTTTCCATCTCATCTACAAAGCTCCACCTTAAATGCCCACCTGATTCTCAACTACTCTGCAAAATTCTGATGACTGATGCGAAGAGTGAAGCATTTATAAAATTAAAACAATATATATTTTCATGAAGGTTTCCTAAATGTCCATGAAAAGAACTACTTTAGATTTTTGATCACTTAACAGTAAAAATAACACAGATAATCTGGGATTTAATAAAACCAAGGGTCTCATTCACAAACTAAAAACACTGAAAATGTGAAACTATTCATCCAGCACCAAGAAATATTTCATCCACCATAAGTAATTCTTAATAAAATAAGAGGATTTTTAAAATACTCTTATTAGTTGACTATTTTATTATTTATTTTTGTAGATCAAAAACTCATATTGCTGTAAATTATCAATCAAACTAAATTTTTATGACAACCTGTTTTGTATAGTTACATACATATTTTGTATACTTTTCCATTAAAGAATAAAGTATTTGGGAAAAGTAGCACTAACCTTTATGGGAAAGCAGTTTGTCAAATGATTCACCCCATATCACTGCTTCTTCAGGAGAGATTCTGTTCAAGAAACAAAATGTTTTATAATGGAGTGTGCAGAAACTCTACTTGTGAATCTGCTCTAACATGTGCTATCACACTGTTCTTTTCAGTCATATTTCACAGGATTTCTCCTTTGATTATTATACAATGGAAATTGTATTTATATTGGAAAGTTCAAAAACATTGGTCAACTTTCTTTTGGTTTTTGCCTATAAAACAATGTGTTAAAATAACATTATTTTCTCATGAATTATTTTATTTTCCAGGGAAAAATAATCATGTGTTAGGTTAAAAACAAAGAAATCAGGTCAATTATCTTTCTTAATTTGGCAAATAGAAGAACCTAATCTAACAGTGTCTTTCAGTCAAACTTTTTTAAAACTGCAATTTCCTTGAAACTCTTACCAAAATATGCAACAATTTTTTTTTTTTAAACAGATACAGGAAGTTTGACTAATGAAGTTTTAAAGGGGTAAGAAATAGGAAGCATTTTTAATACAACAAATATTTTAGAAATGTTGATAATTGAAAATTGAATATATTTGTCTTAGATCTTTTATTGGTCGTATTTCATATTTGGAAAAATTTATATTATCCTAGTGTATAAGCTTATTCCATTTTCTGTTTGAACTAAAGAAATGGCTAAAAGTTACAAAACATCCCTTTTTGTGCTTTACTTGATACTGTACCTAGGGCATTTTTTCCAAACTACTGAAGAAAGAGATGAATAGCACTTCTCAATGACATTGTGCAAACTTTTAAATTGATGAGTATTTCATCAGTTTAAAATACAAAGTGATGAAGGAGTAAAATATATCATTTAAAATTGACAGGTATATAATTTTAAAAGAGCATCTTTAAATTTTTATGAGATTACTTAATTCAAGCTATTAAAATGGTTTAATTTTATGGAATATTTCTAGTTTTTTTGAAATGAGATCACTAACCTTCCTTATATTACTGTGTAATATCCAATAAAATGGTAATCCCTAATTTCCTCTTTCTTAAATCTTTAATGATAGAATCAGCAAATGTCCCCCGAAATAATTACAAGTTATTCACCTTGTTTCTTTGGCCAATTGCCCAGATCTGCTGGAAAGAGTATCTTCGTGAAACTCAGGTTTCTGCACAAGAAGACTTAGCCTATTTCTTTTTTCCTTAGCTCTGTAATGAAAAGGCATTAGCTTCAGGACAACTTGGATGACAATTGATATCTCTCCTTCTGACTGTCAAACAGATTTGGCATTGGTAATCACCTGGACACCCCTTCTCACCCACCTCCCTCACTCTAGACACACTCAGTGGTTTTCTTAAGAATTTCATTTAAATACTGTTTATGGAGGAATTAGGATAGCATATGCGAAATATACTTGGTTTTTTTCCCCTCAGTGACTTTAAAGTATTTGAGATTATATTTCAATAAATATTATTACTAGTTCTCCTGTGTGGTTAAAATTGTTGCACTTTAAAAAAAAAATAAAAACACTTACAGATTTAACAGTTATTTACTCCTAATAAATAGATTTTTTTTCAGTTGTAATATTACAGTCAATATATTTTCAACCAGATATTTTAAAAACAAGTGCTAACAAATATTCAATGTCAATCATGTTTTTAAAAGTATAAGGCTGACTTAAAAAATTATGATTTTTACCTGATTTTGGCTTCTTTGCTTGTTTCTTCTTTTCCCGAACCATATATTAACTTGAAAAAAGTTTTTTCTTTTGGTTCACACATATTTAATTGAGAAAAGAAAACCAATGATGTTTCCATCTTCTCTCTCTAAAATGTAGAGATGTCTAATTTATTACATCTTTCACTTGTTAATGCTATTCCATAGTTATACATGATGGAGTAAAAAGTTATCTCAACCCGTCAGCAACACTTTAAAAAAAAAATCAAGAGCTTGTGTTTCTGCCTCTGCAAAAATATAGAACTGAGGAACTAAAGTACAATTCAGTCCGGAGTTGTTCAGGGAAATGATACTACAAATTTGCAAAATGACTCTTGGTCTCTGAGATAAAGACTAGTATTACCACAGCGCAACTTCTCTTTCTAGTTTGTGCAACCAGAATGATGCTAGACCCAAATGACACTGTCATTTCCCACAGGAACTTTTTAAAAAGGTCTTTAACGTGTGTAGTACGCGTTAAAATGTGTGTGGCAAAGTGCTACACCAATCATATTTTCCCTTGTTCTTAAAATTAAGTATTTTTACTTATTTAAATACATTGAATTAGGTAAATTACATTTAACTGACATAATGCTATGTAATGTTAATCACGTTTGCTTAACATATTGTATCAAAATAAGAAGATAGATCATAGAGTTTCACAGTTGAAGGGGACAGTAAGAAGCATTTAATTCAATGATTTTTAAGCACAGGTCCATGGAATGACTTTAGACATTTATAAAATTTTTACCAGTCCATGATGAAAATGGGAAAAAAAGATCATATGTAATTTTTTCCTTAAACTGTATCTATTTTTAATATGAAGCACTTATTTGGAATTTGCCCTTTTGCCTTTTTTAATGTTAAAAATGTTTTTAATTAAATATTGTAAGTAGAGATGGCAGTTTATATGATTGTTTATTTTATGTTCTTATTAAAAAAGAAACGGCAACTCAAAGTTGGTTTAGCTTCCACTTTCTTTTTTTTCATGAAACCCAAATATCTAAGAAATGCTGATCTAGACCATAACTCACATTAAAAAAAAAAAAAAAAAAGGCAGGGATGATAGATATTAAGTGATTTATTCTTACAAATTCCCAGAGGTCAGTAGAAAAGAAGATCTGGAATGATCAGAGCCTTTGATCACCAGTAGCATGTGCTTTAGTCTTTCCAAGTCTTTGATCTCCAGTAGTGAATACTTTAATTCCTCTAAAATTGTATATATTAAAAAAAAAAAAGTTAAGAAATCTAAAAGAAAATTTATTTTATTTTCAATCTTTTTTAATTATTGATTTTAAGAAAATAGTTATTCTTAAAGATTCACAGGGATCCCTCTTAGGGATACCAGCTAGGAGCTCAAAACATTTGCAGAAATGAAATTAAAGAATATTTAGTATATATTTATATATATGCCCCTGATTCTATAAGTTTTACTTTGAACATATTTTTAAGTTCACCTTGGCTGAAAATTGAGTGTTAAAAATATTGTACTGGGCTTCCCTGGTGGCTCAGTGGTTGAGAATCTGCCTGCCAATGCAGGGGACATGGGTTCGAGCCCTGGTCTGGGAAGATCCCACATGCCGCGGAGCAACTAGGCCCGTGAGCCACAACTACTGAGCCTGCGCGTCTGGAGCCTGTGCTCCGCAACAAGAGAGGCCGCGATAGTGAGAGGCCCGCGCACCGCGATGAAGAGTGGCCCCCACTTGCCGCAACTAGAGAAAGCCCTCGCACAGAAACGAAGACCCAACACAGCCATAAATAAATAAATAAATAAATAAATAAAATTTTTTAAAAAAATATTGTACAGGAGGGCATTTTATGGCAAGTCTAGCTGGAAACAGATGTTGATAATGCAGATTTCGTTTCCACCACGACGTCCTTTAGTCTCTAGTATTTATTAGCACTCAGTATATATATATATGAGGTTTAGTTTTGTAAAGGTGAATGAGGGCAAGGGCAGATGAGCAAGGACATCTTCTAGTCCCTAAGACTATATTTGAATTACTATATTCAGAGGAGTATGAGACAGGTATTTACTATTTTTCATAAGATTTGCTGAAATTGTGTGTAAGATGTGCTCTTCACAGGCTGATAGAACTATGGAGAGAGAGACTGTGAAAACATGGACACAAGTAAATTACATTAAAGAGCTGTCCAAAGGTCTGAAAGAGAATTGGGAGATGTGTGGGCTTACTCTGTGTGTGTGCAGACAGGTGGAAGCAGGAGAAGAAAAACAGGGTGAATGCTGCATGATGACTTGAGCTGATAATCATTCTTTGGGGCACAATTATCCTTTAGCTTGAAGAGTATTCTCATAGGATAGAATTCTAGGTTGACAGTCGCGTTGTTTTGTGGTTTTTTTCCAACGCTTTTAAGATGTTGCATTTTTGTCTTCTGGCGTCCATTATTCCTGATGAGAAAGTCAGTGGTAATTTGTATCATAGTTCTTATGCTCTAATGTGTCTTTTTCTGTCGCTACTTTTCAGATTTTTTTTTGTCTCTGATTTTTAAAAATTTGATTATGATATGAAAGATATTCATTCTACTTGGGGTTTGTTTAGTTTCTTGGATGTGTGGTTTTATAGTTTTCATCAAATTTGGAAACTTTTAGGTGTTGATTCTCCTATTTTTTTTTTTTTTCTCTTTCTTCCATTTTCAGAAACTCCAATTACAGGTATGTTTGACCCCTTGACATTGTCCCCCTGGTCACTTAGGAACTATCCAATTTTTTCAGCCTCTTTTCTCTCTGTTCCTCAGATATTTTTCATTGCTATGTCTTGGTAGAAATTTTCACTGATCTTTTCTTCCTCAGTGCCTAATCTGTTTTAGGTTTATTCTGTAATTTTTAAAATTTCAGCTCCAGAAATTCCATTTTTTTTATAGTTTGCATTTTTTCTTTATTATGTTCTTTTTCTTTGAAGTACTTGAACGTATATAAAATACCTGTATTGAAGTCCTTTTTTGAAAATTCATCACTGTGGTTCTGGGTCTGCTTTTATACCAATTTTTCTCCAGCTAATAGCACGTTTTCCTACTCTTTCAGATGTCTAATAATTGTTTATTGATGCTAAACATTTTGAATTTTGTGATGTTAAATATCAGGACTTTATTAGTCTTCATTTAATGATGATAGAGTTGGTCTTGGTCAGGCAGTTATCTGAGTATCAGGTTTGTCCATAAAGACTTTTATTTAAACTTTGTTATGGTGAGCCTAGAATAGCCTTAATTACTAAGATACAAAGATTCTTAAATTTCTAATAAATTCTCAGAGTGTTCATTAAAGCTTTGCTATTCTGGATATTAAGTATCTGAATGTCCCTTAGCCCTGTGTGAGCTCTGATTAACTTATATCTTACGGTAGGTATCCTCTGTCAATACTTGTGGAGTTTTATCCTGCATGAGAGCTGCTTGGTGTTCAGCCAGACTCAAAGGTACCCTCGTACAAATTTCTTGAGCTCTTTTTAGTACTTTGTCTTGCAAATTTCAGCCCTCTTGCTCTCACTGAATGCAGATCACTATTTCCTCAACTTAAAATAGTACTTTTTGCTCTATTTAAGGAGTACCCCTGTAAACTTCTCAGTCTCTAAATGAGCCTTACATTTCTTCCCTGCACTGAAGTCTTCAAAGAAGGCAGTTGAAGTTGTATGGCTCACTTCATCTGTCTCTCTTCTGTTAAGGATCGCATGTCTATGTTGCCTGTTTTCAGTGTCTGAAAACAGTTGTATTATATATTTGTTATATGTGTTATATTGGTTAAACCATCATGATCATGGCCGTCTTTTACCACACACACACACACACACACACACACACACACACACACACACACACACACACACACACATATATCCTGTTACCTTAATGAATTCCATTACTGCTATTATTGCTCATGGAATTACTCATAGCTTTTCAATTGGTTTTCTTAAGTTTCTCAACAAACAGGTACTTTATAAATATTATTAGTTTCAACAGCCCATTTCCAACCATTGCACTCTCATTTATATTCTAGCCTAATATTATTGTTTTATAACTTCAGTATAGAAAGTTGATAGTTGGAATCTTTGTCGTCTTTTCCTTGGCATTAGGAGATATTAAGACCTACTAAAATGAGGCTGAGTTTCATACTTATCTTTTGTGAATGTGTGCATTTATATGATTATGTTCCTTGTTCTCTTCTCTTCTTATGATAACTTTGCATGGAATTTGAATTTGATACATTTCTGTTGTTTATTTTCACATGAAATTAGTTTTCTTATACTTTTAGAATGAGCCAGGATTCAAGAAAGCTTTCCTAGCTTTAATTTCAGTAATTACATTGGTGGTAGTATTAGTATTCTGAGAATAATTTTCAAAATGAATAATTAGTGGATATTCTTATTTATCATCTCCTGTGTCCTTGAGAAGCAGAATTTTAGGGTGGAATAAGGGACATGTAGATGCAATAAGGAAGCGTTTAATTTAAATCTCCTTAGTCTTGAAGTTTGATTGTATCAGGATAAATTTGGGAAGTTGTTACTGGGTTGGTTATTGTTTCTAGTCTTTTATGTTGGATGGAGCTAGGCTGTATATTTTCCCTACCTATAAATATTCCCTACTTCTTTCCACTATTAAGACCTAGATACAATGACTAATGCTTTAGTGATGAGACTCATATTGTGGTCTTGAAGTGTCACTTCTCACTAAAAGCGACCTAGGTTTAGTGGAGACATTGCTGAGGTCTGAGACAGGAAATGCACGAGCTGAGCCTGGCAAATCTTGCCATATCTGTTAGAAGGGAAGTTATCAAAGACTAATGGAGTCAATTCAAATTATTCAAGGGTCAACTTACTAGTCTTCCACTAACCACAACAGGACGATCAGACTTTCAGTACTTTTAATAACGAGAGTGGATTGAATACATCAAACTTATTTTCATCTATGGGTGCATAGCAATATTTAAAAAGAATTGCCTACCTGCAGAGGATTATAGAAATTAATCCATTAAAATGAAAACTGGTTAATAAAGGGAACAATTAAGCAGTTATCCTACATTTCTTATTAACTCTACCATTGGTAACCAAAGAGTGAATGAGAGAAACTATTGCTTTAATAGATATATTCTGACAAACAAAAGTGAAATAATATCATTAAAATCTCAGCTTTTTGAACCAACAACAAATGATTAGATACAGGTGTTAAACTTCAACGGTGGCTAAGATCACAAAAAGAGACAAGCAGACATTATGTACTTCCTATAGCCGGACCATATTCTACTTACAGTTTTCCAAAGAGATCAAATCTGATGTCCAGTCTCTGGACCCAACTGCCAATCTGCAGGAATGACAGAGGACAGAGGAACATGTTTAACTGCACCATGAAGGTGCCAGCAGTGAGATCCCAGCTGTGGGGGGAACTACAGCCCAGTTCTTCAGCTGATAAATCATAGGGGAATGAAGGAGATTGAAGTAAGAGGGGATAGAACTGTCTCTTTCATTCAACTGTGCATTGAATGAAAAATTTAACTCTATAACGCCAAATAAGTCTTTTCAAGTAAAGGGCTAATTGCCTAATTAGTTCTACCTGAAAGTCTGAGCATTTGATGTTATCTAGGAAACACCCATGTTCTATGACCAATCAAGTAGTCAAAATCAGTACTATTTTACCAGCCATTTTGAGAATAAACTGTATAACCAGCATGAGGTAAGGGAACGCTAAAAGAACTTACATTCCAGAAAACACATCGAGTCTCCTTTCCATAATTCTTCCCAAACTGCTTTCAATCAGAGCAATTTGGTTATTTTTCTTTCTTTTTTTCCTTTTCTTTTTTTTCATCTTTATTGGAGTATAATTGCTTTACAGTGGTGTGTTAGTTTCTAATTTGGTTATTTTTCAACACAGCAACACAGTGTGAATACTGGCTCACACTAGTTCTTCCAAAATTCTATCTGATTATGTTAATTTGAAAATCAAAATATTACTACTGCTACTTGTAACAGTAAAACAAAATTAAACGGAAAACAAATTCATTGACTACCTCTAATGCAAAAGGGGGAAAAGATACTAACATTCCTAACATTTCCACAGTGAAAATATTACATTTGGTTTACTGAGGAAACTGACAGGCAGAGAAGCAGCAAAGCACACAAAATCTTCCACACTTGCCTTATTCCACGTAAAAGCATGCCTGCCATGGGCATAGCTGCACTGGACATTTCACAGAAGGGCGCCAAGGGTAAAGCTTCCCCTCAGTCACTCAAAATATTTATAAGGAAAGGAGGACAGATAGCATCTGTGTATCAATGGGACAGTCTTAGTTAAGGAAATGCCAGAGTTTACTACTTTTCCACTGATCTAACTCACAACTGCTATACTAAATTATTCCTAAGCTACAGAAGAAGAAGAGAAAACAACCCCCAGGGCCACTCAGAATTGTCTCTGCTTATTCCCTAGTGCCATACGAAATAAAAGGCTTCACTCAGCTTCATGATATGGCCCCTGTCCACCTTTTCAGCCTCTTTTCTCACCCCATCCCTTCTGTCTAGTTCACCCTTTGGAGTTATCTTCCCTTCTCATTGTCTTTGAGGTATTTGACAGTTCTATAAATTGTTGAACACTGATAGTAATGCTCATGCTTCTGGTTCACATAAACACAGATTAGCCCAGTAGAGATGCATTTGATTACTGACCTATGGATATTGATGAATTTTGTATCTATTTGTAAAGTCATTTTAGCATTCCTGATGACCAATATGTGTGTGCGTCTTGAATTCTTTTGTGAACCACCTATAACATCTTACTAATTCCTTCATTAACTAGTGAGTTAAATAAAATCTTAGATACATATTTATTTTACATTTGTATGAGTCATGATTTTACCTGTTAAAAAAGATGTTTTAGTAAAATAATCAGCCCCTTCTTTCTGGATGGCTCCATCCTCTTGTCAATTTGAAAACGGTGATTAACCTTTAAATATTAAGCTTAAGCGTTGCATTATCTCTCCTTCAAAAACACTTATAACTTAACTAGGCAAAACTACACCCCATCCATTGGATTTTACTCTATCTAATATGTGATTTCATAATAAGAATTGCAAGCTTCTGTTGCTCATTTTGTCACCTTTTTTTTTCTACTTGATTCTAGCCTTTGATTACAGGAAAAGTTTCCTATTCATTTTTGTAAATGGAGCACACAGCATTCTGCCAGCAACACATGAAGATTTTATTACATATTATAATAAAATAAAGGGTGAAAACTACACAAAACAAATGTATACTGTAAAGAATTATTAAAATGCTAACACCCTTGGAACTACTACTCAGGTCAAAAAATAGTACTTTGCCTGTCACCTAGAAGCCCCATCCATGTGTCCCACCACAATTACAAATTCTCTGTCTCCCCATGAGTAACTATTATCCTGAAGTTCATAATGATCACTTCATTTTTAGTTTTATAACCCAGATATGCATACTTTTATATTTATCCTTTCCCTTTTTAAACTTAATATGACTTTTAAGTCTCTTTTAATAAGTCCCTCATCAATCCTCTTCTTTCCTTACAATTCATCTATTGAAAAATTGGGCTGTAGTTTTTCTCATCATCTGGACCTTGCTGACTGCACATTCATGGTGCAGTCCAACAAGTTCCTCTGCTTCTGAATGATACTTGAGGGTAATATTATAGCAAGTTTGATGAATACTTCAGGAATTAAAGGCATGACTCTCTATGGTCAAACCTACATACATTGTAATTGTATGATAAATTACCTCCTGCCATAACCAAGGACTTGCCAAAATGAGAATTTAGAGCTTTATATGCTGACCGAAACTATTTTTATATCCCTCTCATATTGCAATATATTTTAATTTTTATGTCATTGTCAAATATAAAGTTTCATTCAAATATCCAAAGGGATTAAAAAATTTGCCTTTATAAATTCATAGACTCAAAGCTGTGGATGAATTTCAACCCATAGTTGAGAGAATCAAGAATGAGAAAAATTACATGACTTGTTCACTGTCAGCATATTACTGGCAGAGCTGAAACTGGAATCTGGTTTTTATAACTCCCAGGCCTTCCCCAAGCTCATCTGTGACTGGCTAAAAGCTTTGAGCTGGGAAAATGCTCTGCTTATGTTCTATGTATAGCATCCCTCTCTTTAGTTATGACTTGACTCCTACAAGGTTCCTTTTCCTCTCCCACAGAGGCGTTAATCTGTAAGTGGATAAAAGCTCCCATTAGCCTGCCTCTCTTCCAGGCTTTAGTCCCAGGACAATTCTCCCACTTTCTCTAGTATTATGCAGTTCAATGGTGTCCTTCCCCACCTGCAGTCCTGTAAAGGCCTCTTTTCTAATGCCTAATTGCTATTTTTGCTAGGACTCAAATAATATATTAAGTTTTTAAATTTGATCAGAAATTTATTTTTAATAAGTTTTTTATTTTAGAAGGATTATAGATTTATAGAAATGTAACAAAGATAATACAGGAGTTGTCACATACTCTTTCCCTAGTTGTCGCCATTGCTAACATCTTACATAATCCTGGTGCATTTGTCAAAACTAAGAAATCAGCATTAGTCCATCACTATGAACTAAACTAGACTTTATTTGGATTTCTATTCTTTCTACTAATGCCATTTTTCTGTCCCAGGACCCAGTCGTGAATTCTACATGGCATTTCCTAATTGTATCTCATTTGTTGCCTCTGTCCATGACAGTGTCTTGGTCTTTCCCTGTTTTTCATGACCTTGGCAGTTTTGAGGAGAACTGATCAGGTATTTTGTAAAATATGTCTCAGTTTGGGTTTGTCTGATGTTTTTATCATGACTTGACTGAGGTTATGGATTTGGGAGAAGGTACCAAAGAAGTGCATCACATCACATCAGTGGGAACGCGCTATCAGCATGAGTTACCATTGGTGGTGCTGACTTGATCTGCTGGCTAAGGTAGAGTTTGCCAGCTTTCTCCACTGAAAAGTTCTTTTTCTAACATTTTCATGTGCTATTCTTGGGAAGCAACTCACTAAGTTCAGCCCACAATTAAGGAGGAGGAGGAAGTATCTATATAAATTATTTTTAATTCTTTTGTAAGGAAGATTTATCTCTTTCCTTCTATTTATCCAGTAATTTATCAGTATGAACTTGGGTATATTTATATTTTGAGTTACAATCTAGTACCATAGTATTTATTTTGCTTTTCAGTTGTTCCAGCTTTTGTCATTCAAATTAGTTCCTCATTGCAGGCTTTTTAAGAGATAAAATGCAGTTAATTTCTCAAATATCACTATAAGAAGCAAAAAAATTGTTAGGTATCAACAAAAAGAAATTTTTAAATTACTGTGATGGATTTTGTCCCCCCCAAAAAAAATTTTTTTAAACTTTGGAAAATATCATACAATTTTCACTGTAGTTTGAAGGTAGATAGAATATCATAATAAGTCCCCATACCTTTAACATTCAGTTTTAAAATTAACACTGTCTTACCACACTTTCTTTATCCTTTTTGTCCTTATTTTTGAAATTAGATTAAACATTTTAAATCAAATCCCTGACATTAATATTTTCCTTTTAAATATTTCAGCATGTCTTTATAAAGAATAATTTCTAGATAACCACAATGCCATTATCATACCTAAAATATACCTTGATATCTTTACTAAACCCAGTCCATATTCAAATTTCTTTTGTTGCTCAAAAATGTCTTCGTATAGTTTGTTCTAATCAGCATCCAAAAATATGTCCACACGTTGCAATTGTTAGTTATGCCTCTTAAACCACTTATAGTATAAAACAATATTATGTTCTGCACCCCCCCCCCCAATTTTTCATGTTATTTACCAGTTGAAATAAATGGGTCACATATGGATTTGTGTCTACTGGCTGTATCCTAAGATAGTTCAGTGGGTTCAGGTGGTAACAAAATGACTCCTGCATTGTATCATTGTGTTTTTTCCCTAGTGATGAGCTTGGGATACATTGATACCATGTAAATATTCAGTTCCTTATCCATTATTCACCAAATGTCTGTAGTATATATTCATTATCATTGCCCAAACCTGTCATTTAAGCAGCAGTGCAAAATGATGTTTTCTAATTCTATGATTCCTTCTACTCAATTTCCATGGAATTTTTCTGTAAAGAATAACATTTCCTTATTGATCAGGACTTTTTGGTTATTCCAAAATACAAGTCATTTGAAGTCACCTGACCAATACTTAATTTTTCCTCTACTATTACTCTAAGTTGTTTTATAGTAATGAGTTGTTCCCCTAGCACCTATGATATTTTGTGTATACTTATTTGTTCTCTTTTTTTGAGTATCATTATAAATTCATGGGGTTTTATATATTCAGTATGTTAGTTATCAATTCCAGTTATTTTTCTACTTGTTGCCCAAACTGTCTTTTCTTTGTCCTGTGGGATCAACTTCCAAGGGGTTCCTGTGTCATTTAGGGCCAACCCATTAGTTCTTTTATTGCTTCCTGACTTTCTGGTATATGTTCTTCTGTACATTTCCTATCTCAGTTCTAGAATCAGTCATATCACCAAGGAGCCTTAACTCATTTTATTTATAAATGGTATTTAGAATCCAAAATGAGGGCACTATAGTGGTCTTTGCTGCAGGGTTGTTGTTGCTTTTAGAGTAAAATATATACTTTGAAAATAAATAAAAATAAGTTCATACTTCTTTAATTTTATATCTTTTTTTTTACACTGAAAAAAGTATAAAATACTATTTGCTATATCCAACAAGGTACATAAAATAATTTCTAAATAGCAGTAACAATATTACCTCTAAAATAAAGCTGCTGAATAACATCTACATTTTTTTCTTGCTGTTTTTTCTGTCCTTACAATATATTTCACCAAGGAGTTATATTCAAAATATGGGGTTCTTGGGGCTTCCTTGGTGGTGTAGTGGATAAAAATCCGCCTGCCAATGCAGGGGACACGGGTTCGTTCCCTGGTCTGGGAATATCTCACACGCCTCAGCAACTAAGCCCGTGTGCCACAACTACTGAGCCCACATGCCACAATTAATGAAGCCCACACGCCTAGAGCCCGTGATCCGTAACAAGAGAAGCCACCGCAATGAGAAGCCCGTGCGCCGCAACGAAGAGTAGTCCCCGCTCGCCGCAGCTAGAGCAAGCCCGTGCACAGCAACGAAGACCCAACGCAGCCAAAAATAAATAAATAAATAAATAAATAAATAAATTTTAAAATGGGGTTCTTAATTTGTTTCTCCTGTATGTGATACTAAGTTAGTATGATTCAAAATTATATATCGAGTTGTATATCAGAGAAATGTTGCCTCTGTCCCTGTCATCCTTCCCTTTCCTTTCCGTCTATACAGACAAGTGTATGTATATATATATATGTATATATTATATATATATATTATATATTTGTATATATATTATATATATATATTATATATGTATATATATTATATATGTATATATAATATATATACATATGTATTATGTATATATGTATTATGTATTATGTATATATATAATTATATATTATATATTATTATATTATAATATATATACATATGTATTATGTATATATGTAATATGTATTATGTATATATATAATTATATATATTATATATATAATATATATTTATATATATATTAATATATATATTAATATATATATAAATATATATATATTTATATATATATATATATTTCCCCCCCCTTTGGTTTATTTTTCTGGTGTTCTTTTGTAAATATACACATGTATGTATATAAATGTCCCCCATCTTACAATACAAAATAAAACATTCCCTCTGTGTGCCCCACTTTACAATTCAAAATGTTCTATACAAAAAAATATTCTATAAACATAACTCTTCAACTTGCTACATTAACTTAACAAATATGTACAGAAGATCACTCCATCCCAGAAAATAATTTCCCTCATTTCTTTTTCGATTATATTGTGTGAGTATCTCATAGTCAATGATCATTTGGGTGGTTTCAATCACTTGCCAACTTAAATAAGTCAATAGCCCTGTGCTTATGACATTTCATTTTTGTACCAGTGCATTTTCGGGATAGACATGGTATTTTGTGTTCCTGAACCCAATTCCAACATGAGCCTGTGTGGTGGGGGGAGGGTCTCCCACACTAACAAACAATTCCTGGGACACCAGCTGGTTGTTCTACTATTCAGTTCAATTTGACACTATTCCACAAGTCGAGGGCTTAATCCTACAAGACCCGCCCCCCTCCCTTCAGATGCCAGTCACATGCCCAGGTGCTTCTGATGGACTGGCTATAGATTGGAGGTTCCAACAACCCCCTCCTTGGACTTCAGACAACTGTACTTCTGATCCACTAGTTATAAATCACAGGTTTTCATGACGTTCTCCTCCGGTTCGATTTAGTTGCTAGAGCAGCTCACAGAACTCAGAGAAACATTTCACTTACTAGATTACTAGTTTATTATAAAAGGATATAACTCAGGATGGGGCAGATGGGAAGAGATGCATAAGGCAAGGTATGGGGTTAGGGCTCAGAGCTTCCATGCCCTCTCCAGGTGTGCCACTCTCCCCAGATCTCCACATGTTCTCTTGACACCCCCTCCTTCTGGGCTTTTATGAAGGCTTCATTACACAGACATGGATGATTAAATCTTGACCACTGGCGATTGATTCAACCTCTAGCTCCTCTCCTCTCCTGGGCTGTCCTGGTGGGACTGAAATGTCTAATCATCTAATCACTTGGTTGGCTTCTCTGGCAATCAGCTCCATCCTTAAGTGATGACCCAAAGTCATCTCATTTACATAAAAAAGACACCTTTATATCTCTCCTCACTTAGGAAATTCCAAGGGTTTGGGGAGCTGTGAGTCTGGAACCCTGGACAAAGACCCACTAATATATGAGAAATGGTCATTGGGATAACCAAATATATATTTCTTATAAATCACAATACTGCACATGGCTTTGCTGAATTTAATGGTAAACACTGTGTTGAAAGTGTCCCTCTCTTAAGGCTATACTATTTTGTATTCTCACCAAAAATGAAGGTGAGTGCCTGTTACCTCACAACCTTAGCAACAAATTGCATTTTCAAGCCTTTGGATTTTTACTGAGAGATAAATATAAAGTGGTCATTCATTATTTTTAAAAAATTTTTGTTTTGTTTTAGTGTGTGTAGCTTAATTTTTTAATTAACTCTTTATTTTGAAATAATTATAGACACAGAAAAGTTGCAACATAATAAAGTCAGTTTATATATACCCTTCACCTTGCTATACCTAAGGTTAATATCATACGTAACACATAATCATGGTAAAATTACAAATACAAGGAAATTAACATTGGTATAATATTATATTTTAAACAACTTCACTGAGATATCTTTGACATACAAAAAAAGTATATATTTAAGGGGTACAATTTGATGTTTTGATATATGTATATGTTGTGAGATAATCACCACAATCATAAAAGACTTATCCACCCCTCTACATAGTTACTGTGGTGTGTGTGTGTGTGTGTGTGTGTATATGTGTGTAGAAGATTTTAGATCTATCCTCTTAGCAAATTTAAAGTGGATAATATAGTATTGTTAACTATGGTCACCATGCTGTATAATAGATCTCCAGAACTCATTCATCTTGCATAACTGAAACTTTGTATCCTTTGGAGGTACAATATAATTAACTAAATTATAGACTTCATTCAAATTTCATCAGTATTTCCATAAATGCCCCTAAATTCTTGTTTAATTTTCCCTTGTCTTATGTCTGAATCTGAACATAGTTTTGTATCTTTAAATCCCAATTGCATTTGTTTCTCTTTTTCATAACTTCTGCCCATTTTCACTTCGGGTTTGGTCTTTCTATTTTGATTTTTAGGAGCTCTTTAAATGTTAGGGATGCTAGCTCTTTCTATATGTTCTGTATTTTATTTTTACCACAGTTTGTCTTCTGGCTTTTGCCTATTGTTTTCTAGTTTATATTTTAATGAAATTGTTTTATTTTAATATAGTCAAATTATCAAATGTTTTAGTTTTCACTGTTAGTTTTTGAGTCATATTTAGGAAGAATTCTATCCTCTCTCAGGTTTTAATGAAATTTACTCATGGTTCCTGTTAACACTGACATAGTTTCATTTTTAATATTTAAATCTTTGGGGCATTTGGAATTTATCATCTTGTAAGTAGCAAGGTGAGAGTGTACATTTATCTTTTTTGTAATGGTTATACGTCTGTCCCAACATAACTGCTTTAAAAATGCCATCTTTTCCCCACTGATTTGAGATGCTAATCGTCTAGTATAGTAAATTTCTCTAAGATTTAAGTCTATTTCTAAACTTTGGATTTTGTCCTAATTGGCCTATCGAAAAGTGCAGCAATCATATTTTTTTAAATTGTGCATTTCATTTTATTATATTTTTACAGTATGTTAAATATTTTATAGACTTAGTCTTCTTCCCTTTTTTACATGGTTTTCTTGGCTCCTCTTGTTTATTCTTTTTTTCTGTGTTATTGTTTAAATTAATTTGTCTGGTACTGTGTTGGGGGGCATGGGGCATTGTTCGTATATTTAGGGGATTTTATTAATATTGTGTCTAATTTTTAAATTAAAAGTTAAAGTCTCTCTATATATTTAAGTTTTACCCTAGATGTGTTTTACATATTTTTGTTACTTTATGTTACATTTTCAATGGGTGGAAATAAGGATCTAGGATATTTTTCTTGCAGATCATCCCTAAATAGGAATGTTAGAAATTGTATCACAGTGGTAATGCATGTATTCAATATTACACATCAAAAATGAATTGTGGCTTCTAGTTTCAGACCAAACATGTAAAGAGCTTGGAAGTCATAACTCCCATCTTTACGATAAGAAAAAACTCGACAATGACATCTTGGACCCATCGGAGAACTAGGTTACAGGGTAATCCAGCAACCCAACATCCAGAGAGATAAGTGCACCCAGAGAGATACAGCAATAGAAGCTGTTGGAACCATAAACTGGTAGTAACACTTAAGTGATAATTTTGGTGAATTCTTGGAGGTTGAGTGGAGACTAGTGTGAGGGTGAAAAACTGCTGGGAACAACAACCTTAGAGAGACCCCACATTTTTACGGGCTTTCCTTCCAGGAACCCCATCACGCGTCTATGGTGAAAGTCCAAGAAAGATCCCCTCTTGCCTCTGGCAGGGGGAAGGGAAGAGTAACCATTTAGAAACATGCTCAGAGCTTTCTCCATATCAGAGGTCTACTTTCCGGTAGAAGGGACTTCTCCCAATTCTTAAACTTTATCCAGATGAAGGACGAGAACTCACTTCAGCCTTCCTATCTCACTTAAGGGGTGGAAAAACAGGCATCTAGAATCAGGGCTTCAAAGAAATCGATTTGGGAATGCTGCAGCCAGAGAAAGGCATAGGAGGCTGAAGGTAAAAAGGCTGGATTAACACTTGTGAAAGTCATACCTCCGAGACACAGGCACATCAAATGATTGAGATTTAATCAGAAGATCATAGAATGTTCTTCTTCCCCCCCACCTTACCACCACATCGACAGAGCTCAGGTATAATAAAAGTGGATTATAGTTGAAAGAACTAAAATACAAACTCTATGAGCAGGGATACTTAGTGAAGCCCAAAGCCAAGTGAGGACATCAAAACAAGGACACTGGAAAAACTTCATTTAGAATATCCCATTGTCTCCTTGTGTGAGAAGTTGCATGTGACTTTCTCCTCTACAGAATAAAAGCTCTTGGTGGGTAGAGACCACATTGTATCATCTTGGCATGGTCTACTTTGGTAATGAATAGGTTGTCAGCAAGGTTTTTCAAGTGAAGACATGGGTAAACAAAACAAGCATGTTTTCGTATTATGATAATTTATAAGGGAATGACAAGAAATCCAGGGGCTTAAAATCTTTATTTTAATATATTTATTATTTCATTGAAAATACCCACTTACAAAAGTTGCTATTTCTCCCACTTCACATGGTTTCGATTTACTATACATGAGTGGCTAAATCAGGGAGGCCAGTAATGATTAAGTATATATTATAGTTGTAGGCACCTCTGTTGGAAATTTCCACATAATTTTGTTTTTAATTTCATGAACATTTCACACAGAGTCCTGGAGTGTTCTAGTATTTTTATAATGAAATTCCCTCTCAACTCCACATGCTCCATATTCATTCACACCACTCTTTTTTTTAAAGTGTCTTATTTTTATTTTACTGAATTTGGAATGCGGCATTTACAGAAGAAATGACACAAGTGGTGCAGCCACCCAAGGACCAAGATGGTAGTAAGCTGCGTCGCAAACCCCAGTGTAAATTCCCACTAAATGAAAAAGCCGGATTCCAATTCTTCATCAAAAGGTGCTGGTGGATATTTTCAGAAACCTTCAGATATAGATCCCCAACCCCATGGCTAGCAGATAAGAGGGGAGACGAGACAGAAGAAAAACTTTAGAAACTCTGCAGAGAAGATGCCCCCTTTCTCCCTAACACTCGTGTTCCTCAAGCTGAGCGCGGTCGTGTGCTACGGGCGTTTGAAGAGGAACTGGGGGTGGGGGTGGGGAGTGATGTTTTCTGGCCGACTTGACCAGTCCCATATCCAGTCTGAGTTTTCCTTCAAGATGCTTTCTTCGTCTTTCTTTGTCTCCATGTAATCTTCCTCCGACTGAGAGCTGTTTATCTCATCAATATTAGTGTGTCTGCTTTGGAAGCTCCGTTGGTATCTTGGGAGGTCTATGAGCGAGGTGGGCGGTCACAGAGAGAAGTCTTGGGGCTACTCCGTCCAGACTCATGCTGCACACCCAGCAGTATTTCTTCCACGTTGCCATTATAAACAGAAACAGAGTCTGGAACAACGCTGGCGTTCCCATTATTGCCAAAGTGTAATTCCACCCAAGAGCCATGCAACCTCTCCTCCCTCAGCGCGGGCGGCTTACGAGGAGACACTGCGCTTGGGCGAGGGTGCTGCGGGAGGCGAGTCGGCGTCGGGGTTGACGTGGGGTCGCAGGCGGGGTCGACGTGGGGTCAACGTCGGCGGCGGGGTCGACGTGGGGTCAGCAGGCGCTCTGAGGCGGGAGCGGGAGCTGGGGCGTCAGCGTCGGGCCCAGCGGCTGGAGGCTAGATTTACCGCACACACCGCTCCGTTTTGAAAGGTAATGGCAGCCGCTATTTGGGTAATGTGTTTGCATTTCTTTTGTGGTCTTGACTGGCCAAACTGATGTTTAGCAGTGATTACCTCTGACTCCGCGTTTACTTCTTTTTTTTTTTTTTTAAGGAATTCCTTTATTTTTATTTACTTATTTTTGGCTGTGTTGGGTCTTCGTTTCTGTGCGAGGGCTTTCTCTAGTTGCGGCAAGCGGGGACCACTCTTCATCGCGGTGCGCGGGCCTCTCACTATCGCGGTCTCTCTTGTTGCGGAGCACAGGCTCCAGACGCGCAGGCTCAGTAGTTGTGGTTCACGGGCCCAGTCGCTCCGTGTCATGTGGGATCTTCCCAGACCAGGGCTCGAACCCGTTTCCCCTGCATTGGCAGGCAGATTCTCAACCACTGTGCCACCAGGGAAGCCCTCCGCGTTTACTTCTGCGATGAGGATCTCATCATTGCTCGCAACTGTGTAAAAGAAATGACCTCTGAGAAACAGTCTCTGTGAAAACCTTCTTTGGTCATAGTTGTACTCTGCTCTTTGAACTCAGCAGCATTCATACCCATATTCCCTGAGCATCGGTCAGAAAAGGTGGTTGGTTTGGTTTATTTTGTTAAATACTGGAATATAGATGCTAAAATGAGGTACGTCTAGGATCTAGTGTTGATGGAAAAATTGAGAACGAAACTAATAATAAACAAAATACCTGTGTATCTACGGGGCGACAGAGAAAGTGAGAGAGACTGTCTTAAGAAATCCAACTTAAGATACTGCTTATTGGATTCCTATTGAAGGCAGGAGACCCTTAAATTCTAGGTGACCAGGTTTTATCCTTAGGATAGAAATAAAACTAAAAATAATACGTATAATATATAAATTATGTATCTTGTACTTTCAGTCATTTTTTCATAACGTGTTTAAATATGGTTCACATGAAGTTCATAAACATGATTTAAATACCAGCATTTGACATTTTTCTTCCAGCTTTGTCCAAGTCCAAGAAACTGAGAGAAATAGTATTTCAAGTGACATTAGTGTTCAGCTCACTGGAAAGTTAGGTTTTTGAACAAGGATGGTTCATCAGGCTTTTTCATTGACCGGATAAAATATTCTTTCAGGCCTTCTAAAGCCTTTGCTCTTTTTCTGTGCCCATCTCGCAAACTTGGGCTCTTAAGCACCTGGGTTGCCTTGACACTGAGAATGAGGTGCTCTTGACGGAAGACACAGGGAGGAAGTGCCCTGGTTTTGAGCACGTAAACTATATTCCTGGTTTATTATCAGTCTCTTTTAAGTTTGACTGTAGAAGTCCATCCTCTAGGGTCCAACGGACTGGGACTATACTGTCAGACTTGGGCTTCTGGCAAAATGGGTATCAGACCTGAGACTAAAGTTTCCCTGTCACCTTGAAAGGCTCTCTTTCAGAGTGACCAGCTAACCTCCCTCTGAGCTGGCTCTTTTTTTCACAACAGGGGTTTCTTTTGTGTTTTTGTCCTCCTTGATTAATCCATTAAGAGAGACAAATTCAAATGTATATCACATGACTAGCCCTTTCTAAGCTTGAGTGTGTGGATCCTTTTTTTTTTTAAATTATTTTTAAAATTTTTATTGGAGTATAGTTGATGTACAATGTTGTGTTACTTTCAGGTGTACAGCAAAGTGAATCAGTTATACATATACATATATCCACTCTTTTTTAGATTCTTTTCCCATATAGGCCATTACCGAGTATTGAGTAGAGTTCCCTGTGCTATACAGCAGGTTCTTATAAGTTAACTATTTTATGTATAGTGGTGTGTACATGTCATTCCCAGTCTCCCAATTTATCCCTCCTCCCCTTATCCCCCGGTAACCATAAGTTTGTTTTCTATATCTGTGACTGGGTCTTTTTAATAGCAAAATTATGTTTGCTTAGAGCTTGTACTGCCTTTCCCAGAATAAATTCTTCATTTCCTTTCTAACGTTACACCATCCCCCAGGGATTTCTTCTCCCACAGAGTCCCAAAATCTCCTATGGGTTACTCACACTTGCTCATGAGTCATGTGGTCTCATTAGTTGCTCTGCCCACCTCTGCATAATCAGCGCTGCATTGAGCAAGTCAGAGACCAGGTGGTCCTGAAATGGCCTGGACTGAACCCTCTTGGCCCAGTGCTTTGCTCACCACCATCAGTCTGACGCACCTGTCCAGATTTCTGCCTCATTCCTACTGACGCAAATGTTCTTTCCTGAGGAAAAGCAGGAATCTCTTCCCATTATATCATGTTTAGCTCCACAGCAAAAGTCGTTTTGCTTCAGCAGTTATGTTGGGAAAGGGCTAACCTAATTCATCGTTACTTCACTTGAATTCTTTCGGTGTTCATGAAAATTTCCGTAGTCATCAAGTGCATACACCTTAGCAAACTCAGTTTCCTATTGCTGCTGTACCAAATTACCACAAACTTAGTGGCTTAAATCAACACAAATTTATTCTCTTACAGTTCTGGAGGTCAAAAGTCCAGGATATGTCTCACTGGTTAAAATTAGTGTCAACAGCTTCCTTTCTGGAAGCTCTAGGGATAAATACATTTTCTTGCTTTTTTCAGCTTCTAGAAGCTGCTCATGGTCCCCCTCCAAAGCCTGCAATGTCCGGTTGAGTTTTTCTCCCATGGTATCACTTTAACACTGACTTTTCTGCCTCCCTCTTTCATGTTTAAGGACCCTTGTGATTACATTGGTCCCACCTGGATAATCCATATTAATCTCCCTATTTTGAGATCAGTTGCCTAGTAATTTTAATTCCTTCTGTTACCTTCATTCCTCTTTGCTATGTAACATAGTATACCCACAAGTTCTGGAGAACAGGGCCTGGATATCTTTGAAAGGCCATTGTTCTGCCTACCACATATACATTCATAACAATTAAAGTCCAGAAAACAGGATGAGGGGAAAATTAAATCACCCTGATAGTTGAGAGTTTGGTTCAATGACAATACGTAATTTTGAAGGTAAATGTGATTTGAGTTCATGTGTATTTATTGTTCAAATAGTTTTCTTCTAGGTCTCTCTGATGCCTAAATTTTAGAGTTCAGATCTTTAATAAAAATGTAAATGTGGAAAGAAGTGGATTTTTTGGCCTCTACAATCCATTCATGTCCTTCACCTCCTCACTACTGGTAAAAAAAAAAAAAAAGTGGTTCTTTCAATATAATGACATATTATTTTCTAAGTCACAGTTAAAATGAACAGTAAATACTCTGAAATTGAAAATATAAATAATTTTCCCTTTAGTAGCAAGCCTTCCAAACAGTGTTTTCCAAGCATTTTGAACACAAAGATTTTTTTATAATATCAATATAATCTGACACAAGCTAGTTGTGATACTTTCAGCATCTGTGGATTGAGAAATATAACAAAAACTACTGTGACTCTACTAATGTTTAAAATAAGTATGCACATTATTCTTTATGACACACAGATATGTTTCTGGCAATGGCACATATAAGTGTATGATATTCTATATGTTTATTTTATATATATGGCTTTGTACACATAGATAATCAGTTCACAGGCCCCTTGTAGTAACTCTGCACTTCAGAAATCTATGGTAAACCCAGATTGCAAACTATTTCCTAAAAGTCATAAAACCTCTCAAATCTATCTTCTTAATCTCCATCAAGAACACAATTTTTTTTCAAATATTTCAGAGCACTGCAAAATGCAGTTACCTCACTTTTGAACAAACAACTTAAAAAAAAAAAAGAACCTAGAGTCTACAAGGAAACGTGTTGAAAATTCTGAAACAGAAATGTGCAAATAGATTTTTTATCCCTGTCTCTAGTAGTTGTGTAGTATAAAACATGTAATTTAAAGTCATTTAATTTACAGAATTGATATGCTCATTAAATACTACTTGATAATTTAACCCACAGTCTCTCAGAACACATTCTAAGAACTCTTGAGCCAAATGCATATTCAAATTTTACTTCTGATTTAAGACTTTAAGAAATAGGATGCCTGTATATGATAAACCCAGTTTCATACAAGTGAAGAATATTTTGTAGGCATTTATAGTAATATTAAGCTCTCTACCTAAAACCTGAAGTACATTGTTTCATTGAGTAGTTGTCTGTGCTGGAGAGATCACTGTGTTTTATGGAAACATAATTGGAAAATAACTTTTAGAAAAATAAAAAGAAAACATTTGATGAGATAACATAAATACTATTTACTAGAATATTTATTAGAAAAAAAAGAGAAGTTTAAAATTTTAAACAATCATTACATTAAAAAGAATTCCCTGTTTGCTTATTGAGAATTATTAGAATAATGTGGAGAATAAATCACATACCTAAAATAATGGCTTAAATGAGATTGTGGAAAATTTAGGTTAGTAAAATGAGAAGGTCAGTGTTAAATTATATGGTTTGGCTAACAAAATAAATCTCTTCATCTTGTCCCATTCATTTTATTAGATAATGTTTTTAGAAGTATTATCTCTCAGTTAAGTTTTGGCCAAGGACTCCTAAATTTTTAAATAGTTCCCCAAGTTTACTTAGGTGATGCATTTAAAGTTGTTTTTTATGGAATATATATTGGATGTTTACTGCAGTCTTTTCAAATGACTGGGGTATGAATTTACTCTAAAATAATTCTTGATATGGATTTAAGATTATCAGGAGCCTAGCAATACACAAATGACATTAGCAATTTATAATTCCATGCTAGTTAAAATTTCCTCAAATCTGATGGAGAAGAGGGATTATATAAGAGAAAGTTACTGGCATATTTCCACTGCTAAAGGCTAAGGACACAGAACATTTACAGATTCAAAAGGGCATAAATTTTAGTTTATGTGCCCATTATAGCCACTGTTGACAGGAAACAGGATGAACACAGTGTGAAATGTGACTTGCAGAGTCACTTGAGGCTGGTTCTCTGAAATTTACCAAGTCTACTGCCATTAACAGCCTGTGTAAGTAGGACCCTAGACAGTGTATTTTGGTTTTATTTACATAGCTAAAGAATGTATTAAGAATTGATCATTTATCATTCACTTTTTATAAATAATCTTTGACTCTTTTCTCAAAAGAGTATTAATTTCTAAAAACTGGTACTACCTAGGCTGAGCATATTATTTTCCATGGGGTGTTAAATAAATTTTTAAAGTATATTTCTGGTACATAAGGAAATCTACATTGGTAAGTTAGAAATCATATGATATTTAGGAATGCTGTGATGGAAATATTTTTTTTTTTACTGTTGCTTTTGTAAATGATATTGTTGGAGAGAGACTTTTAAGCTCTTCCTTCGAAAACTAGGTATAGAGAAGAACATGAGTTAGCGTAGATTAGATATCAAGGTCTGTAACAAAATGATAACAAATCATGTTTTCTATTGGTTAGATGTTACTGTTTGATATTTAATTCAAAAGAAGCAATGATGGGTAGCTGTAAAGAACATAGATTATAGTCTAAATCTGTTCTGGGCTCACTCATTGCTAGCTGTGTCACCTGCAGGTCAGTCAGTTCGCCTCACTCTGCTTCAGTTTGCTCATTTTATAAATGACGGTAATAATAGTACATACCTCAAGAGGTTGTCTTGAGGATTAAATGGGTTAATACAGGTAAAGCACTTAAAACATTTCCTGACATCTTCTAAGTGTTTTTTGAAAAAAAGGTATTTACTCATTTATTATTATAAGTGCCTGTACATACCAGGCCCTGTGATGGAGTCTCGAAGGGAAATAAGCTGTGGGCCCTGTTCTCAAAGAGCTTATGAGTCTTACACAGATCATCTCCATGTAATGTGTTCAGGTTTATATGTGAAATACATGTCGGTTGCTATGGCAGAAGCTTGACTCTGGCTTTTTCAAACAGAATATCTGAGCTGCTTCTTGAAGATAAGAAATTGTGCAAGTGAAGAAGCTGGGGAAGGGCATTTCGTTTAGAAAATAGCATGAAAGCAGACACAGAATGGTGAAATAAAACAAATATGCAGGGAGCTTCTAGTAATTCAGTATCAGAAAGCTTAAATCACAGGGGCCTACGCCTCTGGATGTCCCTCTCCCCCTGCTTTGGTTTATTCAAAAGGAATCAAATGTTTTTACGTTGGTCATAGATTCTGCAGATCAGCACAGTGCTTACCACTCCTTTTAAGTTAAGCAGACCTGGGAACAAGGACTTGGGAACAAGTATTTTACTTGAGAAATGATTCCAGGAAGCACAAATGAAAAAGTGCTGAAAAAGAAACAGAAAGAAAGGAATGCAAATGAGATATGTGTTAATAAGTGGGTTTCTATTTTGGGCAACTGGGCCTCAGTCCTACTGGTGATCCTCTGAGAAAACACGTAGAACATATTTCTGAATTGTGTCAGGGGAAGATGGAGAGACTGGGGTGTTTATTCACCCACTTTCACCCCTGCACACATACCATTGGTTGAAGGTTTCACCTTGAAGCAGTCACTCCCCTGATCTTCAGTTGCTCCTGCCTTTAGTCAGCAAGCTCTTGTGGGGCTAGAATTAGCTCTCATGCAGTGAAGGAGAGAGATGCAATGCTTAGAGTAGAATGCTATCAACATACCAAAAACTGTCTTCTACAGCTGCAGGTGCGTTCAGAGGGAGACTTAGAAGTTAGGGAGGAGAGAGCGACTGAGGGCACAGATTCAGGTGAGCTGTCAGGCCTCCGAAGACTTGATTCTGTGGCCCCTGGTAAGAAGAATGAGGCAGGGGCTGACTGGAGACTTGAGATAAGGCTGGAGAAATAGGGAGAGGAAAAATCATTCAGCATCTCACAGACCATGTAATGCTGGTAATTTATCTTTTATTATTAAGTCCTTTAAAATGGTCTTCATAGAATGTGAAATATTTCAGTTTGCATTTTGGATCATTGTCTTAGACTGTAAACTTTATCCTTAACTGGAAAATAACATAAATTTAGCTAGTTTGTTGAACATGGTTTAAAAACGGGTCTTGGCCCACACATGGAGATCTGGGATTTAGCAAAAGAAAAATCAATTAGATTCTGTAGTATAATTTAATTCAAACTAAACTTACTTTTGAACATGTTTTAAATTGGTGAAAGACTAAGTAAATCACAGTATTTTTTATAGTACAAGTATAGAGTAAAATGTACGTATTTTTACATATTTATAGAATTTTATCAGTCTCTATAATGATGTCACATACTGGATAAAATGTAAAGATGCATCACCATATTAAGGAATGTTATACATAATAACTGATGAATGCAAGCAATTTGCCTTTTAAATTTTATTATGATCATATGCTATTTTACTTGTTTTTCCAGCTTTATTGAAATAAAATTGACATACAACATTGTGTAAGTGTAAGATGTACAATGTATTGATGTAACACACTTATATACCGTGAAATGAATACCACTGTTGCATTAACTAATATTTCCATCACCTCATAAAATTACCATTTCTTTTCTGTGGTAAGAACATTTAAGATCTACTGTCTTGGCAACTTTCAAGTATATAATACAGTATTGTTAACTATAATCACCCTGTTGTACGTTAGATACCTACAACTTATTCATCTGATAACTGAATGTTTGTACCATTTGACCAACATCTCTCCATTTCCCCAACCCCCTAGCCCTTGCTAAGCATTCTACTCTGTTTCTATGAGTTTAGCTTTTTTTAGGTTCCACATATAAGTGATATCATACAGTATTTGTCTTTCTCTGTGTAACTTATCTCACTTAGCATAGCCTTCAGGGTCCATCCATGTTGTTGCAAACATCAGGATTTCCTTCTTTCTCGTGGTTGAATAATATTCCATTGTATATATACACTGTGTCTCCTTTCTCCATTCATCCATTGACAGACACTGCTGTTGTTTCCATATCTTTGCTATTGTGAGTAACGCTGCAGTGAACATAGGAGCACAGCTATTTCTTCAAGATACTGATTTTGTTTTCTTTGGCTATATACCCAGAAATGGGATTACTGGATCATAACCATATGCTATTTTAGGTTTAAGTATTAGGATCAGACAGTTCCATAATATTCATTCTAGGTGTATTACTGTTTGTCTCCACTCAGTGGGCACACTCCAGAGAAATGAGTGAGAGAATATAAATTCCTTATTTCTAGATAGTATAGCATCAGTTACAGAATTTAATATTGAGTTATGCTAACAATTTCGTAGAATTAATGAATAATTGCTTTGAAAATGATTTTTAAACAAAGGAATAATTTGTAGAATATGACCAAGTTACTTTAATTCAGTATTCTGAACTTCTGTTGACAATCCCTTTAACAACATTATATTGTGACTGTTTCATGAAAGTTCTGATAATGCTTTGTGATCTTAAATGCATATCCTTTGACAGAGATCACTTTCTCTGTATTTCCCATCAGCATTTTTTAACATGCACATTAACCACATTGAATAATTTTGTAGGGTGGAGATAATTTCCATGGGGAATTCATACATAAATCAATTAGACTGAGGCTGAACATGTTTGCTAAAATATGTTTAGCTATATCAGAATGGTTATCTATTTGATTATATTATGTTTAATATTTAAAATAGCTGCTGTTGACTTCCTAGAAAAAATGTTAGTACACTTAAATGTGCATGTGTGATGTGTGTACACGTATGCTTTCGGAGTACTTGTTAAGGTGTATATCTACAGAGAGATACACACTATTATTACTTTGGAAGATACTTCACTTTTTGGATACTTCTCATAGTTTTAAAAAATTCCAAGTAGATATTATTTTCACTGATTAATTCTTGAGAGCCAACTTAATATTAGACTTTGTGCAGGAAAGACATACATTTTCTAAATTCCCATAATGTGGAGGAAGAAGCTGCTATCTGAGTCTGCCAATGCAGAGACACTCCATGTTGCTAAGGTGTAGAATGGAGAACTGCCAAAATGTCAGGACCCAGGTAGCTTAGCGTGGTCTCGGATGTAGTTTTTACAGGAAGGAAAAGGAGCTTCCTTATAAAGATTCCTTTTTCAGGAATCTCAGGGCAATTAACCACATAGGCAAAGTTCAAGTATAGTTTCTTTACACATATAAAATAATGTAAAGGCCTTTGTTACACAAACAGCACACAGATACAAGTACAGATTGCAATGGCAGTGTGTTATGTGACATTTAAAAAAAAGGAATCTCACTAAGCTGTAGTGTTTCCGAGCCATGTAATTTATCATCTGAACAGTGCTACCCTGATGACAAACAAAAGCATCTTACCTACCTTAAATTGTTCGAGTAATTGTTTAAGTATTGTTTTTTTAAACAATACAACTGCTTGTCTATACTTTGTCATTGTTGAACAAGTTAAAACTTGATATGGAGCAGAATTTTTCTATAATATATTCCTTAGTGTTTACACTTAGATTCAAAGAGGAAAACTACTGCGCAACCAATGATTCTATTCCACTCGGTTTTCTCTGACTCGTTCAGGCTTTATTAATTATTTTTGCAAGAGGCCTTACTGGTTTTAGTTTGATATTCTAGTAGAAGTAATTTGTACTTTTAGTGGGAAGTTGGGAGCCTATGAAGATTTCACTTGTGTGTATTCTGTGTCTACTTTCACTCCGATCAATATTTATAGAGCTTGCTTTGTTCTGTTCATCTTCCTGCAGTAAAACCATCCAAACCGTTCAGAAAAGTCCTTTTATCCATTAAATGTTCAAGATGTATCTCACCTATCTTCTAATTGATTATATGAAATATACTCTATATATACATCTTTATCCATATACTTTTTTTCTATAATTCCTGACACCCAGGATTATCTTTTTCTCAGAGCAGGGTGCCACCATGTTACCTTCTAGCCATGGCCCAATCCATCTGGGAGAGCAGAAGGGAGCATCTGGGATGGTTGGAAAAGGAAAACAGGGACTCTTGTTAGCATATTCACATACCAAAGTTAACACTAAATGATAGACCATCTTGGATGTGTTGAGATGTGTTTACCTTGTAGTTGTTACATTTCAAGGTTGCACAGGGAAGAGATCATCTTTGTTCCTTCCTCTCCCACCTGGAATTTTTAAAGCTCTTTGTACCCTTCCAGTACCTGATGGAACCTAACTGACCTAGGCCTGAGGCTGAGAAACAGAACAAGTCAGATCCTGGGGGAAGGTGAGAGGAGTTAAGAGACTTAGGGTATCCTGAAGAAAGTGGAAAGTTGAGAGAGGGAGAGACATACCCTGGGTTCTCTTTTACATCAGTTGAAAAGACAGATAAAAAAACTGATAGGCAAACATTTATACACGTGGCATATGTGTATATTACTTTATTAAAAAAAATAGAGATCAAGGAGATGTTGCATCTGTTGTGCATCAATGATATGCCAGTCATTTTGCGTATATTTTCACATTTAATCTTCGAATAAATTGGAAAGAAAAGCACTACAGTCAGCTCCAGTTTGCAGATGAGCAGTGGGCTGAGAGAGGTTATGTAACGCACCCTATGTGGGCTCCTCACTAAAGGAGTGAGAATTCCCACACCACTCTCTCCAGCTTAACTAATTGCTTGAATTCAAACTCTTAGAAAGAAATTTTTTGGTAGATAAACTTAAAGTTATTAAAATTTTCTTATGTTATAAAAGTGTTATTTTCCTAAAGGCAATGATTTTAATTTTCTTCCTTTTCCCCAAATCCCACTCCATTCAGATCTGTTTTATTTGTACCAATGAAATTACCAGTATGATTTTGCTAGACTAGCATGTTTAAATGCAAGTTAAATGACTTGGAATTAAAAGATATTCATGAACATTTCCTGAGGTATTTTAAAATTGCATAAACTTTTAGTTCTTTATGGATTTGTGAGAAGGTATCATATTCATCAAGCTGTGCTGTTTTAGGAAAACAAAAATCTCTTCCCTTTCACCTTCTGCTCACATTAAAAAAAAAAAAAAAAAGAGGCAGCACTCCTTAAAGACTACCATTCTCAGGTTGTGTCCTGCCTTTACAAAGATTTTGTGAAAAATGCTGAAGAAAGCAAGATTGATACTTGGGCAAATCTTATATGTGATGAATAAGTGTAAAATTGTTCAGTTGCTTTTTACCCACAAGATCCAAGGGCTGCTTCTAATTGCCATCTTCTGATGGTCACAAATCCTGACATAGAAAAAGTCATGCTCAAGTAACCCATCCAATTCAAGAAATTCTACTTTATTTCCTGATTTGTTATTTAAATCTTACATAAAAGAGTTTTTTTTATAGCAGGAATTAATTAAACAAAGTTAATCAAAACAAAGCTAATTCAAAACATAGTTAATCATAAATGTGTGCACAGCTTTGATACTTGGCTGTATACAGATCTTAAGCAATAACATTTACTTTCCCAGACAACCGAACTTTCCTTTTTCAAACTAAACTTCCCAGTCTCTTTCAAACTAATACTCACTTTAGTCAGTACCCAAATAGGCATTTTGCTCTATTTGTAACATGTGTATATTTGACATCAAATGAATTAGTCTTTTGGGGTTGGTGGTGTGAGTTTTTCCAACTCATCCCAGAACAATAAAGATTCCAAGTTATAACATACTATAAGCAGGATCAGCTATGAAATTAGTGGAGCCCAGTGCAAAATAAAATTAAGTGCTTTGTGTTAAAAAATTATTAAGAATTTCAAGGCGGCAACATCAGACTATTAAACCAAGTGTGAGGACCTTCTCAGCACTGGACCCTGTGTGACTACACAAGTCACACACCCAGGGAACCAGTTCCGGCTGTGAAATTTCATCTAATTGTCACCATGCTCTTTCCTGGTAATAGTCTAGATTCCAGGTACCCTATAGATAGTCATATTGAAAAAAAAAAAAAGGTGGATATACTATTTCTGCCTACAGGTAAAGATTAAGTAGATAAAAACAGGATTTTAATATCTTTTTTTTGGATTTTGAGGACATCTATGAAACATACCTCACAGTAAGTAAACTCTCTCAGAATTGGTAGTATGAAGAACTAAAACAAACATTATGAGCTGTCAAACTTATTTTGAGCTTTAATACTTGAAAGAAATGACTAGGTGCTGAATGCCTTTAGGAAAATGTCTTCTTTTTTGTCATTATACTAACGAATCTTTCTAGGATTCTCTACAAAATGAGTATCTCACTTTCTTATAGCTCAGGCTGGCCACATGGATATTCTTTTCTATCAGAGTATACCTGATGCCTGCAATGAGGGTTATTACTCTTTATCTTGAATTGCCCCTCTTATCTGGTGTGTCTCAGTGTATATTTTTCATATGCAAAAATCATATGACTAGATCATTTGAATAATTTATTCCAAACTAGTGGTTCTTGGTATGTGATTACTTCTATTACATAATTAATAAATTTAATCTAAAGCAAAATAGAAAATTCAGACATGAAAAGTGAATAAATTACACATATTTTTTCCACTTCTAGTTACCAAGTTTTAATATTGGAATATGCTCCATTTGTTTTCTCTAGCATTTAAAACAGGAGAGTATACGATATATGTTTCTGTAAATGTTTTCTATTAACAATGTACCAGAGACATCTTTTTAGGCCAATAAATATAGTTTTATATCATTTAAAAAATTTGTATTACAGTCTATTATGTAATTGTAGTAGAATTCATACACCTCACCTCTTTTGCTGGAGAGTAGGGACCGTGATCCTTTTCCAAGTCTTTTCTTCTCAGCCTTTCTGATCAGGGTGCCATTATATCTTATCATCCAGCTCTAGCATGGCCTTTTCAACCATCATTTAGTTTGTAAGAAAGCGGTCGCATTGTTTTTTAACTTCATTTTCTTTTTGGATATAATGCCATTTCTCCCTCGTGGCTCTTGGCTCAACTGTGACTCAGTCCTGCCCGGACTCCTGTTCTTTGTCACTGGCCCTGTGGGCAGGTTCCAATCTGGTGTATGCTGACTTCGTGAAGGGGGTCTTTTTACCTAAGGGGTCATATTGCTGCACATAATATTAGTATTTTTATGAAAATCTAAATACACAATCATTTTTTATTTAGTGTTACCTATTCTTTCATGCTCTAGCCCATCAGTAGCTGTCATTACATACATCCCTGCTGCTTCTTATTTGTGGACTTCTATGTAGATTGTCAGTGTAGATGAGTTCAATTGACATTGCTGCCTGCTATGAGGAGAATTTGCCCCATGCCTTCAGATTTGGAGTTTCTGCTCAAAACTACTGTTTCCTATTTTGTCCACAGCTTCTGAACTTGTCCAGTTCATCTATCCTAACCATCAGTCACAAAGTCTCTCTTTGTGGCTCCAAGTCAGCTGCTCTGGATGATCTCTTTGCAAAGCCCTCAGTAAGCCCTATCGTGATTTGTATGTATGCTATGTGGTCTATATTTCATGGTATTCCACCCCAACATACCCTCATTATTTGATGAAAAAGCCAAACTCACTGTTATTTTTATATGGCAGATGATTGCCTATCAATTTTCTGTCACTTTGAGGTATTTCTCAGGTCTGTGCAAAATGAATTTTGTATATGCAGCAAAGTATACCATGCAAAATACACTCTCAAATTTGATAAAACTACAAACAGAAATTGTTATGTAATAAGTAAAAAACTCATGTTGATAAAGACATTCTTCTTTAATAAATACCTTACATGTAATGCTTAAAATTTTTTTTTAACATTAGTAAAAGTTTCGTCCTTAAATTTTTACAAAATTTTGCTATAGTATATCAAAAAGGAGTGCCTCCCACTTCCTCACCTCATTGGTCCAAATCATTTCACTACTAATTCATTCATTAATTCATTTAACAACTTTCCAGCAGGGCTCTTTTCTATAGATACATTATAAAACCATACAATAATGTATTTGTTTGATAAGTATTCAATTTCTACTTATAAGGCACCATTCTCTGTCCTTGGTATATATCAGTGGAAAAAATGACAGACCAAAAACCCCTCCTTATGTTAAAGAAGAAGAGAAATGGGAAGTAAACATGTAAATAATTTTAGGTAATGAAAACTGTTAAGGAATTTAATCAGGGAGATGGGGCACTTGATCTCAGATAGGCAGGGAATGTATTTCGTAAAAAGTGATACTTAAGCCCAGAAGAAACCAGCCATGCACATGTCTAGAGAAAAGCACCTAGGCAGAGGGGACAGCAAGTGTAAAGGCCCAGTGAGCATGGCAGGTCATTAGCTGAGAGTAAGGTACAGGGAGGAAGTAATGTGACATTTTAACACTAAGTGAAAAAAAGCTTAAGAAATAAACTCATGCTATGAATCAAGATAGAGATGTGGATGACAGGGTGAGGTCAAGTAGAAAACAGAGATCTTTGGGGTTGATAAGGCTAAGAAATTGAGAAACCAGGATATTGGGCACATCATCTTCATGGATACTGTATTCTGTAAGAATGGTGACAAGGGCATTGGTAGAGAGATGTATCAGAATTATATATGACTGTTAAACTAGAGATCCCAAGGCTTCCACTTACATCTCACAGGCAGAACATAGTCATGTTGCTGCAGTACAGAACAACGGAGTTCTTGTACTAAAAAGGATGGAGAGCACAGTGTTTGGGAGGTTATGATAAGTCCTTGTCTCATTGTCTTTACTACTAAGTATGAAACTTCAGAAGAGTCTTCTACACATTTATCTTTAGGCCTAAGGAAAAAAAAGTACTGGTTTGTGTCTTAATATAGTTTTCTTTCAGCTTCAGAGCTAATGACTGAAATGTGGTAAATGGCACAATACCTGTTTGATAAAAAAATGAATCAATGAAAAAATAACTAGATGATTATTACTTATCAAGCATAAAAAATCTTTTTTTTGGTTGGTTGTTTGTTTTTTCAAGATAACGGTTTTATTTCCTTTGGAAACCCAAATATCTAGAAGTGGGAGTGCTGGATTATATGATAGTTCTATTTAAAAATTTTTGAGGAACCTGCATACTGTTTTCTATAGTGGTTGTACCAGTTTACATTCCATACTAAAAGTGTACAAGGGTTCCCTTTCTTTTTCTTTCTTTCTTTCTTTTTTAAAAAAATTTTTTATTGGAGTATAGTTGCTTTACACTGCTGTGTCAAGCACCACCCCCTTTCCCCCTTGGTATCCATATGTTTGTTCTCTATGACTGTGTTTCTATTTCTGCTTTGCAAATAAGACCATCTATACCATTTTTCTAGATTCCACATATATGCGTTAATGTACGATATTTGTGTTTCTCTTTCTGACTTACTTTACTTTGTATGAGAGTCTCTAGGTCCATCCATGTCTCTGCAAATGACACAGTTTCATTCCTTTTTATGGCTGAGTAATATTCCACTGCGTATATGTACCACATCTTTATCCATTCCTCTGTTGATGGACATTTAGGCTGTGAAGCATAAAAAAATCTTTACTTCAAACTTCCAGTACTCTGGCAATTCATATTACAGTGTTTCTACACAGTCCACATACACAGAAGATAGCTTGGTGCAGTGGACAGAGCATAGACAAACTAGGTTAAATGGTAACTCTGTTACTAACCCCCTGTATGACCAAAGGGATGTTCTTCAACCGCAGAGAGGTTGAGTTTCCTTTCCTTCCGTATTCCAGTTCCGTGCTTTACACCCAAACTAATATGTAAGATCAATAAAAAACCTAAAATGTTGCCTTCTCCCATCACTGGTTTTGAAGCTGTGTTATAGATATCTCAAATATTTGTTTCCTTCAAGGTAGTGGATAGTGATTTCTACACATTTTTCTAGCTGTAGGCTATGTGGAGGCCAACAATTGGATGACTTAATATTCTCAGAAGTATGGCAGGATTGCAGTTCATTGCCTTCTGTGGTTCAGCAGAGCCATGAGGCTAGTTCTAGTCAGTGGCTTATCAGAAGTCAGCTATGGGCTGGGTATTGAGTGGCAGGGTAAGACCCTCAAAAATTCTCTATTGAGAATTTTTTTTTCTTCTTATAATATGTGACAGAAATCTCAGATGGCCCTCAAAATTTCTCCCTAGTGTACCTTCCATATATAACCCACTCTCCCTTGAAGTGGACAAAATCTGTGAACAAGATATCATTCCTGTCATTAGGTTACATTATATGTCAAAGTTGAAAGGATTTTGCAGATGTAATTAAGGTCCCTAATCAGTTGGTTTTGAATTACTCAAATTATTCTGCATGGGTTTGATAATCATTTGATTCCTTAAAAGAGGAATTCTCCTGCTGACCTACTGAAGTGAGCTGCCAAGCTGTCTCTAAGAGGGGCATGTGGCAAAGGACTATGAGTGGTGCTTAAGACCTGAGATCAGACCCTGGCTAGCAGTCACCAGGCAAAAGGAGACCTCTGTCATACATCCACAAAGAGCTGAATTCTGCAGACAACCATGTGATTTTGGAAGAGTACCGTGAGTTCTGTAAGCAATGTAGGCCAGCTAACACCAAGATTGCCATCTTGTGATACCCCAAGCAAAAGACCAAGCTAAATTGTACCCAGGCCCTGACCCACAATAACTATGCGATAATAAACGTGCATTGTTTTAAGTGATGCTTTACACCATTGAGTTTGTGGTAGTTTTTTTTACAAAGGAATAGAAAACCAATACATAAGGAATGATACATAAGCATCAATATTTAAGGGGTTTCCCTGGCAAATTAGTTCCCTGCATGAAGATTATGTGCAGAGGTCTGTTGCCAAATTACCATGTATGTATAAGGAGAGCAAAAACTAAAACTCTTTTTTAAAAAAAAAGTATTGAGATTTAGGAGTTCCCTTCCCTTCCCCTCCCTTCCCTTCCTTTTTCTTCCATAGCCTAAACTAGCCTATCCTCACTGATACAAATTTGGCACCAGAAGCTAAATGCAATAATAACCAAACAATGTATTTTACATTGCTTCAAGAAGTTTTCTTAGGAGTAAACTATTATTAGAGACTAGAAGGAGAGTCATCCTTGTTAGGTAGTGGAGAAACGCATGATAAAACTGTCAAATGTCATCATTTGCAATGCGGTTAATTTATCTCCTGACCTTGTAACCTTAAGGAAAGTGTTTGGGAAATAGAATGTTAGTAATGTGTGTTGGTTACTGTTGGCTGAGTTTGGAAAATGAAAAGATGAATAGATGAAGAGATGGATCCAGAAATAATTGGCCAGCTTATAAGCAGAAATGAAAGAGCCTAGAGAGACTCCAAAAATGTTAGAAATTGTACAATTGGAAAAAGCAATTTCTTCTCAGTCCTGACCAGTAGGAGATAATTTTGGGAAATTTCTTGAACAAAGGTTGATTAAAATTCAGCCATGCAACAAGAATGCAGTCAGGGGTTTGGCCATTGTTAAAACCTCTTGATGAGTTAAGGTTATAGGATAACAGGATAACAGAAGAGAGAACATATCTTTGGAGGCAGAGCTAAGGATCAAAGAGGTCAAAGACCTCTGAGCATGGAATCAGGGCCTAATTGAGATACATTTACCACAGCCAGTATGGGGTCTTCTTGTAGCTGAAATGCCCATGGGATTTCAGAATTGCTGCGGACCAATGACATCTGTGTACTTTCCTTTCTTCCCATTTGTGAATGGGAATGCTTATTTTGATTGTCCTGTTTTTGTTCAACCACTGCAGAGTTTTTGGAGGTTGAGCACACAGTCTTCTGATATATCTATGCATCAAGAAAGGGTCCTATCTAGACCTGCTGTAGTGCCTACTGCTCATCACTTAGAGATCATGGACTTTGAAGTTTGGGTCTTGACTTTATGGGACTTTGGAGTTATTTCCTTTTGGGAGTGGGGAAGATGTCTGTGGACTTGGAAGTGAAAGTAGGTGATCACAGAGTAGACTGTCTAATATTAATTACATTCACTAAATATTTCTGACTCTCTGCATTCATTCCAGCCTTATAATAGTATTATATTTACTAAGTCACTGTTGTTGGATGCAGTCAAATGACTAGTTATGGCCAGTGAGCTATGGGCCAGTGAGCTAGGACTGAGCGTTTAATTGATGGTGCAACAACTTCAGAACTCTCTGTATCCTCCCAGATTTAGACATAATTATGGTGTACTTCTATTCTCAATAGCAATTGGAAACTTCTAAAAGGAGAGATCGCAAATAAACCAACAAATTCTAAATTGGAGATGATGGACTATGAATTTAGAGATAGGGAGAGAGATTGGGAATGAGAAAGAACAAAGAAAATAAAACAGAAAATCGTGAAAAAAATATTGAATTCACATGGTGGTGGGGGAGGACAGGTGGGCAGTGGTCAAGCAGTATTTCCAGATACTAGGACCAGTTGTGATGAGGGTGGCTCTGTTGGTATGGGACCTAGAGGGACTGTGATGAGCTGAGTCCCATATTGTGCCCCTCGATAAACATGTAATGGAAGCTAAAAAATGTATCATTTTAGGCTTCAATCACTGAGATTTGGGAGTTAACTTATTACCACAACCTAACCTTACCTATCCTGAATGACACAAAAAGGAAGCCCCAATTACTTGTTCAAATACATCTTATAGGGAAAGATATCAGGGGATCTGGCCCTTAGTTAGAATCCTTCAAAATTCAGAATGGAATTTTGATATTTAATTTTAAATTTGTTTTCACAAGAAATTATTATCATCCTGTTAAAAGTTCTACAGTGAAATACCTTTTAAATATTACATTTAAATGAAGGGGAAGTTGGTAGTGCTGGAATTAACATAGAAACTGCTTGTTGATGTAAGTGATTCTATTTATAATGTTAAGAAAGATTAGCTTAAATATTCCATTTTACCTGCAATGTAAGTTGAAGTGCTGAAAGTTAAAATTACATGTTTTGAAGGAATTTACCTGTGAATTAAGTCTACTACTCATAGGAAATGTTTCAGTAATTTATCAAAAATCACATGAATATTCATTGTAAGTTTACTTCTACTAAAAACCTTAATTGTGCCAACACTTTTATGATGATATAATTGTGATGGAGAACCAACATAGTATCTTTTTATTTGTCACCAGAGAAAACCTATGTTTGTCTCATCAAGAAGTTCCAAGGCAAAAATACTTTTTAGAATATATAAAGGAAAGATCATGATAATTGAGTTGAAATAAAGCATTTTGCAAAAAATAGCATTTTCCTCAGTTAAATCCTTACAAAAATCATATTTTGGTGATTTGATTTTTAAATAAGTGTTGTATATTTTAAAACTACATATAACATTTATTATGATATATTAATATAGTGTGTTAGTATATACTATATTAATATGATGTACTATATATTAATGCAATGTATTGGCTTTGTTATAATTAATATTATAATAAGTTTTATACTAATATTGATATAATATTAAGTTAATATAATATAACATTTATTATATTGCAACTTACAAATAATGTGATTCCCTAAATAAGGGACTTTATTTGCAAGAACTGTCTGTCATTTTCTGGCTTAGTGACCTTGAGAAGTTAACCTCTTTTTCTTCTTTAAACCTTTGTAAATGGGATAATAACTTACTGAGTTAAAAATTAAAATTTTTACCTAGGTATGTAATAGAATTTCCTTAAAAAAGGAAGAAGAACCAGTTAAACTAGATGTTACATTAGTTCAAAGAAGTGGATTTACAGTAAAGAATAATAATGGCTGCTTTTATAAGTGATGCAGAACCAGGTTGAAGAAATAAATGTAAAGTGACAGACAGCAACAGAAGCAAATCCGCCAAAATGGGGAGACTCACATTCTGAACTCTAACCATACCTACAGCTGCAGATAAAAACACCAAGAATGTGTCTTCTCAGATACATTTGGGAACCTCTAAGTGGAGAGATAATAGAGAGGGTTAAAAGAATGTGGGTGGCCATAACAGAATGGAAACGATAAAGGAAAAAATAAAACAGGGAAAGGGCAAGGAAGAGAATGCAGTTGAACAGGAGGTAGGGAAGGTGCCTAGACAGATAATTTTGGAGCCCTTTTGAGGGGAGATTTATTGTGAGTACTCATGCTGCCAGATGGTTCTTTCCACTTTTTATTTCCTTTAGTGTAGAGCCAGTGACAACGTATTGTGTTTGAAATCGCTGGAAATAAGGAGATCTGTTAGTACTTAAGATCTACTGAAAGGATGGATTTGTTTTGGAGATTATATAAAAAGGAGAAGGAGAACATGACTATTAAAAGTATTTCATGGTGTTTTGTCTCTGAAAGTTGATTATCATTGAAAATAACTGTGGAGTGGGGGAAAGGTGAAAGAATTGCTTCAAAGACTCCTGTGATTATTTTTATGCTTTCAGTAAAAGTCTTTCAGTGAAAGATATATTTGGATAAGGAAATACGGTGATATAAACTGTGACAAGGGAAAATGGGGAAAACCACCTAAAAGATGCTTTACACATAGAAAGAGAAACTGTTGGTGATGTAGGAAATAGCCAAAGGTATATTATGGAGGATATATATAGTATTGAGTATAATGTGCAGTGGGTAGAGTATACTAAGCAAGGAGAATAAAAATTAAGAGTACCTTAGGTTTTGTACTTAAAGGAGGAGTAATGGTGTATAGCCTTGTATTTTTGTGAGAAGGAAGCTCTCATAGCCATGCAAATTGTAGAAGACTTTGCCATAAAATATGGAAGACACTGCTAAGAAAGTCCAGTGCCCAGAATTAGATAAAATAAAAATCTTTAAAAAGTAAATTTTACCTAGATGAAAGAATTTCATTCCCAATAAATTCAGGTGTGTAGAAGGGACTGAAAATGATTATGATAGTAATACTTGTAAGACAGATACATACCTCCCTTTTATTGAGGTGTACAACTTAGCAGTCAGGGGAAGACTGTCCAGAGTCACACTTGGATTTGTACCTTGGCTGTGCCACATACTCTCTGAGTATGACTTGTCAAATTGTTTAACGTCTTTGAGCCTCAGTTTCCTCACCTATAAAATTAGGACGTGAATACTACTTATAAGATCATGAAACTTAAAATTGCAGTACCTACCACATAGAAAATTCTCAAAATATGTTAGTCAAGTACTATAGCAAAATCTTTACATAGATCTAAAAAAATTTTTTGAAATACCCACCCACTGTGTTTTCCTTTCTCATTAAGTTTTTTTTTTTTTTTGGTGTGGGGGGTTGGGTTAGAGAGATGAGGAGTATTTTAGTTATTTGGCCATTTAAGCATAAGGCTAAGCCAAACGGAAAGATGAAAGAGATAGAAGAAACTACCTAGAACAAAATCCTTGGTCAGTGCAGTAAAGAATTTACCCTTGTTCAATGAGAGGTCTGGCCTTTGCCCTTGGATTGGGGAAGATTATGTCAAAGCCCTGGGGATGTCTTATCTGATAAAAGTGTTTACCGGGGGATCTTGAGTCTTGCCACATAGTACAAAGATGTGATTTATGGTGGGAACTTGGTGTTATCTGTTGTCAGCTCAAACTCCAGAGTTGCCTAGGAAGTGAGGTCAGCTATGTGAGCAGTTGACAATTCTATATGACCAAACCCTAGTATAGACTCTGAACACCATGGCTTGGGTGAACTTCCCTGGTTGGCAGTGTGTATCATCACACATCACTGCTGGAAAAGTTAGTGCTGTCTGTGACTCCACTGGGAGAGGACAACTGGAAACTCCACGCTTGGACTTTCCTGGACTCTGTCCCATGTGTTTCTTCCCTTGGTTGATTTTTAATATGTATGTCTTCACTGTAGTAAACTGTAACTATGAGTATACACATAATAGCTTTCAGTGAGTTCTGTGAGTCTAATGGGTTATCAGAGGGGGTAAGGGGTCTTAAGGACCCCCAAACTTGTAATTGGTGTCAAAGTAAACATGGTCTTGGGACCTACTGAATTCGCAATTGGTCTCGGAAGTGAGGGTGGTCTTGGGAAACCCCAAACTTGCAATTGATACCAGAAGTGAGGGTGATATGAGGACTGTTCTCTAATGTTACCCTTCTTCATTAAGGTTTTTTTGGGGGGATCATGAAGTTAGGAGGTGTTTTATTTATCTGGTTATTTCCCCATGACAAACTAAGTAAACAGGAAAGATGAAGGAGGTAGGAGAAAATGCCTAGAACAAAAATTTTGTTCAGTTTCTGGTTTTAAATTAGACACTAGACTTTTTAGATCTAGAGAAGAAAAGCCAAGTTTTTCAGGATATGGAAAGGGGGTCTGTGGAACTCCCGTAGTTAAGCTTTTCATCTTCTCTCTCCAAATCTGCCCCTGCCCATCTTCTTCATCTTAATAATGGAGATTCTCTGTTTGCTGAGGGCAAAATCTTGGAGTTGTCATTGATTCTTCTCTTTCCTTCATTCTCATAACACATCCAACAGTAAGTTCTGTTGATTCTGTCACCAAAACATATCCTGAATTTGTTTACTTCTTTATAGTTTCATTACTTGCATGTTGAATGTAAACTCCATATTTTTTTCTTCCAAAACTGCAAAAAACTTGCCAGCTGCTTCCGCTTTCACCCTCCTCCCCAGTTGTTCTCTAGACCAGTGGTTCTTAAAGTCAGGTCCACAGATTTCAGGGGATCCCCGGGACTGTTAGACTCAGAGAGTCCTTAAGGTCAAAAGTATTTTTATAGTAATACTAATATGTTAGTTGCCTTTTTGACTGTGTGAACATTTGCACAGATGATGCAAAAGTTATGCTGGGTAAACAGCTGGTGCCTTAGTACAAATGAAGCAGTGACACAAAACCACTACTGGTCATTATATTTGTCACCCCCACACACTCACAGTTGAAAAGAAGTAAGTTTAATTTATGAATGTCCTTGATAAACTGAAAACAATATTAAATTTATTGACCTCCAACTAATAAGCATATGTCTCTCCAGTATTTTGTGTGACCAAATGGGAAGTTCACACGAAGCACTTCTGCTGCATACAAAGGTATGATGTTTGTGTAAGGCAAAACACTGTTCAGTTGTTTGTGTTGTGGGGTGAATTAGCAGCTTCTTATTCATGGAACACCATTTTTTACTTGAAAGATTTACAGACAGAAAAACTGAAGTTATTCAGACATAGGAAGGTATTCGGACATTGTCTAAAATGAATGAAGCAACATTGTCACGTCAAGGAGAACAACTGACAGTGTTTATTGCCAACGATAAAATTTGAGCTACTGAGAGAAAAATCAGAAGTTTGGAAAACTGGATTTGCTACTGTGAGATTGACCAGTTTCCAAAACTTAAACACTTGACTGGTGAGGTCACTGGTGATAATAAGAAATGTGATTTAAAAAAATTGTTTAATGAAATTTGTTAACATGAGGAAGAGATGCGTAACTCATGCAACTAATATTTTTCTAATGAATAATGTTTGTTTTACCAAATCACATAGGGGTAAAGTACTTCCTCCTAAATGTGAGATTCAGCAAGAGATTTTACAATAACAAAGTGTAAAAAACTCACCAATAGTTTCAAATTACACATTGCAACTAATTTTTAAGAAACTATCACTTGTAAAGTTTTGGTGTAGTATCATAGAAGAGTATCCACAGTTATCGAAAAGATTATTAACATTCTCCTCCTTCTTCCAACTGTATATCTGTGGGAGGCCAAATTGTTTCAGATATTTCAACCCAAGAGCATATTGCAGTAGATTTAATGCAGAGCCAGATGTAAGAATATAGCTCTCTTTTATTCAGACAGACATTAAAGTGATTTGCAAGAATATAAAGCAATGCCAATATTCTCATTCTTTTTATGTTTTGAAAAATAGTTACTTTCAACAAAAATCTGTTATTTTTGTTGACATGTAATGAGTTTATTGTTTTTAAGTGAATTAATTAAAAACATTATCATATTTCTTAGCTTTAATTTCTAATACCATAAATATCAATGGATACACACTACATAAACAAAAGCTCTTTGTGGTCCTTAAAACTTTCAGCAATTTAAAAGAATACTGAGACAAAAATGTTAAAGAATCACTCCTCTAGGCACTAGCCAGATGGGTATTTTAAGATGTCAGTCCCACCAATTTCCCATTGCACTTAGAATGAGGTCAGGCACTTTTCCTTAGCAGTCTTATATGTTCTGACTGCTGCAAAATTTCAATAAACTTTCCTCTTTACTGATTGCACTTCAGCCATCTTGGTCTTGTTTTCTGCCTGGATTGTTCCTCTTCATTATCTTTACATGGTTAACTCCTTATGATTAAAATCACAGGTTAATGTCACCATTATAAGAAATCTTCCCTGATTCCTCAGTATAATTACTGTATGTGTATTTAACACTCCATTACTCTATATGTTTTCACCCTGGTTTAAATATGTGCAGAGAACTTAGTAATCTGTGATATTTTCTTAATTTATATTATATTAAAATTGTATATTATCTGTCTTCACCCTCTAGCAAGTAAGCTATATCAGAGCAAGGATTTTGTCTATCTCATTTATCACTCAGTCCTTCAGTCCTTAGGGTCTAAAATAGTCCTGGCTGATGGTAGATGCTTAATATATTTTTGATAAATGAGTGGAATGATGACTTGTAGGGTTGGCTACATCCAATCAGAGAACAAGGAACGTTTCACAGAAGCTCATGACAGAAAGAAACTCAGGGTTGTACTGAGGGATGCTTAAGAGAGAGCATGAAGATAAGAACAAGGTGGGCAACATCAGAAGAGAGAGAACCAGAAAGAGAAATTTTGAGACACAGTCCTCTCATTCCCATCTTGAAATCTAAACCTGAGGTACAGGGTGGCTGGAAGGATCCAGATAGATTTGAGGAAATATAAAAATTGTGAGCAATTTTTTCCCCTTTTCCTTCCTTCTTTCCTTCCTCCCTCCCTCCCTCTGTTCCTTCTTTCTTCCTGCAGGCTTCTCAGAAAATTCTCATGTTTGGCATGGTACCAAGTTCAAATGACATGGGATTAGTAGAGTAGCAGTTGTTGAGAAAGGTGACTGGGCCCAACTTCACAGATTCCTGTACCTCTGTTAGATGGTATGGAGAAGCCAGCTGGGAATTCTTCATAAATACCAAGGCAATTAATGGAATGGAAAAACCTGGTGCTGGGACAAGAAAGTTGCAGATGTGAGGTTTCAGCAGCAGGGACAGTGGAAAGGCTTGTGATTATCCTCAGACAGTGTCAGGATTACAACAAAATAGACAGCCCTGACCAAGAGCAACTAAGCAGATACTCTGTAGAAGTTACTTAGCAAGCAGGTAGATTCCTACATACTGAATTTCCTTAAGGTGAAAAGGTGACATTAGCACTTTGCTTAATGTGTTCCTGTCTTCATATAGTTTTTGGCCCCAGTAACCGTTTATGTCTTCTAGATCTCACATATGATACGAAGAATTTAAAATTTTATTTAATATTTTTTGTTGTTTTCATTGGGATGATGGTCCAGTACATAGTCACTATAGTAATGGAAATGAAAGAGAAGACAACCTTTTCATGTTGTTTGTGAAGGTGTTTCATGTCATAATAGCTGAAGGGGGAATTATGCAGGTGAATGTCAGGCAACAAGGAATAAAGAAACACATTTATTAGTAGAGAAGAACTGAAGCTTAACTCAAGCTCTTAAATGAGTAAAAATGCATCTTCATCTGATGGTCTTGTTTATGAATAAAGACTTTTAGGGCTTTTGGGAAAGAAATTTCCCTGCTGATTTTAGTGATGTATGAGAAGATGAAATGACCAGCACAGTGATACAAAGCGTGTTAACGGTGGCATTTACAGGATGAGAGGGAGGCCATCCAGACTGCAGCCTCTGACATTATTCAACATTGATTTAGGAAATTTTTACAAAAGTACCGCTACGCAGGTTGACAAGAATGTCAGAGGTCAAGATGCACTAAGCACAGTGGTATATCACAAAGAGCCAGAAAATGGCAGACGATTTGTTGAACTTTGGGGAAATAAGTAAAAATATGAAGGAAGTTTAGAATAATTTTTCTGATTTTTGAAGGAAGAATGTATTGTTGGTCATGTAAGTCAAAATTGTTTTTCTTAAAATTATGCAAAAGTAGGCATTTCCAAAAATAAAGTGCTGGGAAAAAGGCAATATATTATGCTTAAAGTACTATTCACAGGTTTAGAAAGGGGAATGAGGAAAGAACTTAAAATAGTGAGATAGATAAAGATGGGATGTCAACATAATTCTTTACAGTGCCTAGTGCCAAAAGCCTCTCCTCACAAAGATCTAACACTGTGTATACAGTATTAGTTGAAGATAAAAATGGTTCAGCAGTGAATTTCAGACACATCTGAGTAGTTCAGATATATATGTATGTGTCAGAGAATCTGGAAAGAGTTAAAAAAAGAACGTTTAAATGGGAGAAAAATTAAAATTCAAGAACATGGAGGGAGTAAGCATAGTATTTTGAGTCATAAAAACTTTTACACACATTTTGGCAAAGAATAATGTATTTTTTAAAGTGGGAAACAAACACTACAAGATGATATGCAGAGATTGAGTTGGGAAGTTTTCATCAGAATCCTGGATAAGATATCATACATTTACTGTTCCTAACTTTATTTTGCAACAGTTGAAGAGTAGTTTCCAGAGAAAGCATTGATTATTTAACTAACAAATCCCTTTGATTAGCCTATGGACTAGGGGCAAAAAAAAAAAGCTTAATGTGAGATAACTTATATTTCCTATAAAAAGGAAGACTGACTATAGGTTACTGACAAAGACTCTCTCCTTGACCAAACTTTAGTCAGCCTCCTCTGAGCCCTCTTTTCAACTAGGCCTTGTCTTTGGGCCTTCTCTTCAGCCTGCCTACCCCAGTTTTAGCAAAAATCCCCTTCACTTTTGATATCTGATCACCCTTGATACCTGATCAGATTTTTCATCTCCCACCCTTGATCACTCTGGCTGGCCTTCAGCAAGAATCCTGTTAAGTTGGTTTAGCAAGAATTTGCCTACACTTGACATCTTCTCTTAACAGTTTTCCATTTTCATTATCCTCTTTATCCTGTTCACTGGCTATAAATCCCCACTTATCCTTGTATTTGGAATTGAGCCCCATCTCTCTCCTCTATTTTAATAGTACTGACACCCATTGCAATAGTTGTGAATAAAATCTTCCTTACTATTTTAACAAGCATCAGAAAAAATTTTTCTTTAACATATATACAACTCTTTTATTGTATAATACTTTTTCATTAAATTAAAGAAGACAGATGATGAAGTAAGTTGATAAGTTGACAGAATAGGAAACTTTCAAGTTTCACTGCCCATATGAAGAAACTATGAGGAATGGAGTGTTTTACTGAACAGAGGTTTTCTGTATTATGCAGGATGACCTATGAAAAGGACATTTCTGATTGGAGGATAAAGGTCAAAAGCCTGGGAGGGATAACCTAGAAATAATATTAGACAAATGTCAGCTTTCTGTTGAAGTAAATGAAGTGAGGATGAACCCATGGATGAGGATGTAAAAAATCAAGCACCAGGACATTTCAGGCCTGTTGTGGAATGCTTTCTCTACAAAATCCTAGTTAAATCCAGAAGTAAAGACTCAACTAGCAGCATTTCACTCATGAGGAATAAAGTAGTGCCATAAATATTTTACAGGCATAGATATTAACCTCCATAGTTTGATTCAGTGTCTGAATTTCAGTTTATTGTTTATCAGGTGGTGTGATATGATAGTATCTTCCAAATGAATTCAGAGACCATTTGCATTTAAACGAAATTTAATAAAGCGTTTAAGAATTTCCCTCAATTAATTATGTCTTCACTTGACCTTTAAAACTAAGAATTATATGACATATTTTAAGTAACATATCTGTTTTCAGTGTCTTCTTCTTGTTTTTGAAAATGTAGTCATTTAACTCAGATCCCTCTAGTGTACATGTTACATTGCTGAATAATTTTATATGCATTGTAATCCATCACATATTGAGAGCACCTACATAAAATATTTTCATAAACTTAAAGCTTTAAGAATATTATGATGACAGTGAGTACCTGTGACTTCTGTTGTTCCATAACTCCCAAGAGGCAGATACTCTGAGTAATGGATCATTTATGAAAGAAGAAAAACAAATTTTCCTTTAAAAAGAAAACAACAGAGGAAAAACTTTCAGAATAAACTTGAAATTCTTTAGCTTCATGGGTTGACCCCAACAGAGATTAAGTATGTGATTTTCTTTCCTTTAATGAGAGTCGGTAACTCTATCACAGAATAAGCAGCCACAGAAAATCACCTTACGATTATGGGAGATCATTTTTTGGAGAATTGTATCCTTTGGTATTAGAGAAGATAGAATCCCTGACTACAGGGGAAGGAGTGCCAATTATTTTAGAAGAATGGATCATTCTGACTCAAAATAAGGTTATTGGTTTTGTAAAGAGCAGACACCCTTACTAACCATGACTTAGTGCTATTGAAGCTTTCTTGTCTCTCATATAGTGCTTGTATATAAATAATAAACTGAAATCGATGATTGTGTTCAAGATGAAGAGATGTCTTTATTGAGCCTGATTCAGGCAAATTATCCACAGTGTTCTCATTAAGCAAATGTGGCATCAGTAGCTTGACATGTTCAGTCACCACTCTTGTTATGGACTGAATTGTGTCCCCCCCTAAAGTCATGCTAAACTCCTAATCCCCAGCACCTGAAAATAAGGTTAAATGAGGTTATATGGGTGGACCCTAATCCAACGTGACTGGACTCTTTATAAAAAGATTTTAGGACACAGACATGCACAGAGAAGACCAAGTAAAGACAGAAGAGAGAAAAAAGATCATCCACAAACCAAGGAGTGAGGTCTCAGAAGAAACCAACCCTACTAACATCTTGATCTTAGACTTCTATCCTCCAGAACAGTGAACTAACAAATTTCTGTTGTTTATGTCACCCAGTCTGTGGTACTTTTTTATGGCAGCCCTAGCAAACCAACACACTCCTGTACCACAGACCTAACACTTTGCTAAGACTTCATTGGTGTAGGCAGCAATTGCCTGCTTAGGAAGATGGCACAGCACTCTCCCACTTACTGAGGCACCTCACGCTTAAGACATAGTTCTTCGGCATCAGTGGCCCTGATAACCTATTGTACAACCTGAATTTCTTAAACCTTATACCCATGAAACAACAGAAATGTGAAAGATCTTTAATTCAGAGATCCTAATTAAATGTGAATCCTCCCAGAAGGGTTACACTGGGGAGTGAATAAGTTTCCCCTACGATTTCCTAACATAAGGAGTGAATCTGCTTTAGCACATATGGACTTCATAGGAACCGGGAACTTTGCCAGATTCTCTCCTTGCAGAATATCACGCAAGTTTCCTCTTTCTTATAGTCAGCTCACCTATATAGAAGTGACCTGGACCAGATTGTGTTCCCTCCACAGACATAAAACCCTAGAAGACACCCAAAATGCATAATGGAAAGAATTATTGCTGCTGGATGACTGGATTTCCTACAATAACTAACTTATTGTAGGCTTAACTAACACAGCCCCAGAATGGATTGGAGCTGCACGATTCCTTCCACTCAAGCTGTGTAGAAAAGCAGTCTGGTTACATACTGGAGTCCTAGCTGACCCATTAACACAGCTCTGTGAGGCCAGGAGCTGGCTCTTTTCATCTCAAACCTTCCTCCCAAGGTCTGGATACAGACTGACACACAGTACAGTTTAAATAAATACTTTTAAAGGTTATAATCTAAATTTGGGACAAAAATTATAGTCCTTGTTTTAGGTAGAATATAGCGCTTAAACATAATTTTGCACAACATCAAGTGTGCACTGGTTATAAAGGTTAACATCTGCAGAAATGCTTAAAGAAGACAAAAGAAGTTACAGAGCTTTCAGCTGATAAGAAATTGATTTATATTTGTTGTAAAAGAACTGTACCTGTGATATTGAAGTAAGAAGAAATGGGGAAGGGCTTTTGAAAGCATAAGGGAATTTGCTCTTCACTAAAGAATCATTGGCTCCTGGTGGGAGCTACAGACTGCAGACCTTTACTGGAACTTTTAAGGCCTTTCCACCACTAAGCCTTCAGCTAGCTTCTCAGATGCCCCTGAACTCCTTTTGTTCTTCCTTCTTGTCTTAGAATATACAGTCCTGAGTCTCATGCTGTGTCTGTGTCCTATTAAAATGGTCTCCAGAAAAGAGGTGCAATCTTCCCTTTTTCCTATTGTTATATAAATAAGCCAAAGATGGCCTCTGTGTATTGGCCCCTATGTTGCTTATTTCTTTACTTCAAGCTGAGACCCGTTAGCTCAAAAGCCTGATAGTGCCAAACTCAAATGTTTATATATCCAATTATTTAAAAATAGCCCAAACAAGCAGATTTTTAGCCAGTTAGGGCCTGCGTGCTATGTATACCCCACTGCAGAATCTTACTCCCCATCTGCTGGCAATAGATAAGATAGCCCCAGGCCATAGAGACCCTAGGCCACTGCAGCTGCCCTTTTGGAGCTGCCTGACCCAGAGACTCCCAGCCATGCTGCTGAGTGACATCACCTAGACTTGCAAGCCTCCTCTCTGATCCCCCTCTCTCCTGGGAGTTCTCTTGCCTTCATACCCTTCTGGATGGTGGCACCCTCACTGTAAGCCTCTGGGCCATCTCATGCTGTGAGAGACTTCGCCTCTCATTCAGCCCTGTCCAAGTGCCACCCAGTCACCATTGTGTGTGGTAACTGCCTCTCATGCTCATATTTTTCTTTCCTTGATATGCCCCTAAATCCCTCAAAACCCCTGCAGCTATTCCTTTTCACTATTTTTTTTTTGTCATCTTAGTTAAGTGTTTAAAAACAAAATAGATGAGGTTTTTTTGTTTTTTTGTTTTTTGTTTTTTTACCTTTTCTAACAAGGCATCTGTTGTAATTGCACAGCAGTATTGGATAGGTGCAGCTTATGATACTGGGAAGCTGTGATCTTTGACATCAAGTTAGATGGTCTTCAACAACCTTCTACTAAATAGGCTATCCACGTTTCCGGGCCTCTAGTCTTCTCTCTATACATGGCCGGTTGTGGATTTCTTAGATGCAGTCCAGGCCAGTGGCCACCAGTGCACTTCTCCATATGCGCTTGTCTGACTGAGACTTTCATATTCAGCAAGGTGTCCTCAGTAACCAGTTGAAGGAGGTTCTGAGACAGTCATCAGGGCTAAGACCAGAGTGGAATTTTCCATTGATCAAATTAAATCAGTCCTTCATTAATAGAACGTTTTTGACGGGCATTAGTAGGAATGAAATGGAAGGATGGCAGGATGAGAACTGAATGTCAGGACGTCAGACCTGTTGACAAATACACCTTGCTTAACTAAAAAGTTGCTTCTTTTAAAAAAATTTTAAAAGTTAAAAAAAAAAAGATATACATGTGAAAGTTACAAAGTTTCCAGTGTTTTTATAACTATTTCCAGTCTTGAGTCCTGACCTAAAATTTCTTGACATATTTCTATGTTATCACCATAACCAGAGGTAAGACTTATACATACTATCATTCTGAACTTTCTCCTTCACAGTTCTCACTCCAGCCTCCTCTTTTGTGAAATATATTCTGACCCTTTTCTTCATGAGTCTCCTTTATCAAGCGGCAGGTCTACTGAACTCAGAACTTCTTTTAGGAGGACATTTAGATTGAGAAGTGCCCATTTCTCCAGGCATAGCCCAGACATAACCAGTTTATATATTTCCCCATAAGAAGATAGCATTAATTAGAAATGGAATTTGTTGGGGATACACTTAAGATGCAGTATGGAAAATCACTTGTTTATAAATTTGCTATGAAATTTCTTCTCTGACTACAGTCAGAGAAAAGCTTCACAAGGAGTTACGTATGCAGGATTGCAACAGATCTTTCCAAGGGATAAAAGAAACTATTAGAAGGAAGGAATCAGAGTCATAGTTGAATAAAACCAAAATGATGTTTAGGAAAAGGATGAGTAGCTCAGGTCACATGGAGCAAATGGTGCATGCTGGAGGTAGGTCTGGAAGTGTGGCTTTGAGAAGGTTAAGGGTTACTGACCTCAAACATACAGTTATAAAATACAAAGAAATATAAATTGGCATATACCATTTATAAAAACTGGGTGAATTTTGAAAGAATTGTATGCACTTCAGCCAAATATATACATTTGGAAGTTGTATTGTTCACACAGTTTATTTTAACGAACTTTTCCAGTGCCCAGCGTTGTGCATAACTTAATAAATATTTAATGCATGACTGAAGTGTCTCCCACAGTACTTCCACACTTAAGGTCCCCAGCTATTAATTTCCCATTCACTTTTTACTCCATATTTCACTAAATAGTCCATATGTGGAATATATGTTAATTTAGTTTATCTGGAGACATAACCTGCTTCTCCTTGTGTCTCTGAAAGGCAGAACTCTAACCGATGGGCGGATTTGCAAAAGGCAGGTTTTGCCTAGAACTGTCTGATGAGTAAAGCTGACTGCAATACGCAGTACTACAGTAATGAGCCTCTCACAGTGAGTTTTCACTGAAAGACTAAAAGGTCCTCTCTCTCGGAAATTTAAGGACGTTGACGTAGGTGGCATCCAGGGCTTTTCCGAATAAGATTTCTTTTGAGTCTTTTGACTGTTCTGAATACAGAATGAGAAACAGGACCTAATTCTATTGGTTTCTGTTATGCAGTCTACCCCATTAAACCTCGTTAAACACAAAATGCCAGAGACAAGAACTAATCACCAAATTTCTCAACTTATGCATTATTCTTCATTGTAATTTTGGAGATTAAAGAGCACAAAGTCATATCCTAAACAAATTTATTTCCTATACTGTGCACTTTCTTTTTCAAGAACTATCTCGCTCTATATGAACTAAAGAACATCTACTTCATTACGTAATTTATCAATATTAAGAAAAAATAAGTTGTTTCATTAAGTTTGACTAACGGCTACCATGTTTGCAAAGGTGTTGTCTGGTGATCTGGAAAGCAGGAAGGCACTTTAAGGAGCAAGGGGACTGTGCCAGTGGATGAGCTGCAGGGGGAAGAAGCAGGCACTGAACCAGAGATCAGAAAGTCACCCACTACTGCTTGAGTCTTGCCTGGCAGGAAACGCTACTAATTGCTGTTCATTTATCAAGCTTGCCAAGAAGCACTGGCTCTAGCATAGGCCTTCTCTCCCACATTCACCCAGAGATAAACGTGGAAGGGCAGCCTCAGAAGGAATGGCAGTAGAACTTTCTGCTTCCTGGGAGGCCTGGAGCCTTGGAACAGCTTGAGGAAAAAAAAAATAAATGAATAAAATACTGAAGTACTTGTGTAAGCAGTGGCCATCCTTCTAACTTCTGCAACTTTTGTAAAAGGAATTCAAGATAAGGACATGATTCTGCACTCCTTTTTATTACGCTCATTTCCTGAATGCCAGTTATTTAAGTTGTTTTATGTTTGATTAGTTTGGGATTACGTGCCTTTTATATATGTTGGTCAGTTTATCTTTAGGAAACTGATGTTCCCCCAAAGTCACAGCAAATACGTGCTGTTTTGTTTGCAAGTATGTGTTGCTGAGAGCAAAATGTTAGCATCAGTCAGTGATCACCCCATCAGAGTTTATTCCTGAAGGTCTGAATCTGCAGGCTAGCTGCACTAATGGCCATAGCAATATGTTATTTTATACAACAACCATAAAATGCTACTTAGTACAACACTATACAAGCCTACTTAGTTTCTAGACTCTTCTGTAATATCCCCCATAGCACTGTATATTTCCAAGCTTAAGTTCTGGTCTATTGCAAATAATAATGGAAAATAATTACACACAACTCTGCCGGATAGACTATTACTTTCAATTCCCTTTGAATCATTTAAACAAAATAGAATGGATCTTTCTTGATCATTTAATTATTCAGTATAATTACTTAAAAGTTTGTAAGAGGACTTCTTGTATTCACCTAAGAAGAGACCATAAATCAAAAAATTTTATCTTTAACATTGAATATTTTCCAAGGTTAGAATAAAGACCAGTAAAAACAGACTTTGTGGTAAGTATATTATTTGCAAAACCCCTTGTAAAAATGTACTGGAGGTAAAGACAGGAACTTTGCTTTGTTAACTGCTTCATCTGCAGCACCTAGAAGACTGTGACACTTAGTTGGAATTCAGTCAGTTCAGTAAATCAATGAAATTGAATTAACCCTGCATTTAACACAATTCAGACTTTTTAATATGAAACACAGAAGTAGAGCTACAGAAGTATTTGTTTACCATTTTTGCTTTTGATTTAAGAGCCGAATGATAGGCTAAGTCATGTATCCAGAAGGATATTTTCTGAAATATCTTTGCTAGTTGTGTTATGTGTTCAAAGGGCTTAGAAGAGCCAAGCTGAACTGGGCTTCTCAGGACACTTATTATATTATCCCACCAACAAGGAGGTACTGAATACCCACTGTGCATTTATTTCTGAGAAAGAAAACAAAGAAATATAAGCTTACCTCTACCCTCAAGGAAGCAGCAGTTGGACAGAAGTGACCCATGCATGAGGGACCACAAAGCATTACAAAATAGTACAGTATGAAAAACTAAGCTATTTAATGAATTAAAATCCCTATGTAGAAAAACCCAACACAAATTGTTTCTCTTGTTATCAGGGAGAGTAGCAAGGACTTTTGTAAACCAGAGGTGGCAAACTGGCTGCCTGCAGGTAGAGCTGCAGACTTGTTTTGTTTTTGCCTGCACTGTGTTATAAAAGGATGGACCGGTATTTAAATATTGAAGATTTTTGACTAAAAATATTTTTATTGCTTCTCTTAGAAAATAATTTCATAAAATCTGGCATCTTTGGATTGGCTTTTATTTTTATTTTTTTTTTAGAAATGACCAGTGGCTGTCACTTTTTAGAGGTACTGATGCTTTCATATTTTTATTAATTTTTGTTAACTTTCCTTGACAGCATCTGATTTTATGCTCTGGTGCTGTAGGGGAGCAAAATTTGCCACCTCAAAATATGTCTCTTTGGTCTGAGGTTTATTTTAGGCTGATTATTTTTTATGAAACAGAAGACTTAGTAAGTCTTTTTTTGTTTTTTTTTTAGCCTCCCCCTTAGCTACCTGAAAGAATCTAGATAAAGGGTCTGTTCCTGGAATAGAGCTAACACCAGAGACATCTGCAAGGAATATGGGCTCAGAATGATGGGGGAAACTCAGCAGGGCCTAGAGATCAGAGTCCACTTTGACCAGTTGTCTCTCTCTACAAGGCCCAGCAAACATTTGTTTACCAGACATTTGCTCCATGTGAATTGCCTTTCTCTCCTTTGAAGTCCCAGACCACTAGCCCTGACATCCACTTTTGTCTTTAGCTGAAGATGGTTTTGAAAGTGAGGGTTTAGGCCATTTTGGTGAGTTACTCAGTTTTGCTGGTTCTCTCCCATGTATACATGTTATTAAACTTTAGTGTGATTTTCTCATGTTAATCTGTCTCATATCAATTTACTTCTTAGACCATCCAGAAGAACTTACAAGGGCAGAGGAAAATTTTTTCCTCCACAACAGTGCGTACATACAAAATGTGTCTCCAGACTCTAATATTTCATTTGATATTTTTGATACAAGAGACAGGGATGTCTAAGGGTCTACTATTTTAGAACAGCTAGAGCGATGAGGTTTTTAGGAAGGTGGGTTTTTAAAAGTAGAGTGGGCATTATGTCACTGAATGCAAGGTCGAGTGCCAACACACAGTGAGGCCAAACAAATCAAAACATCAGAGTTTGCAGCAGAGAATGGTTTATTGCAGGGCCAAGCAAGGAGAACAGGTGGCTCATGCTCAAAAGACCCGAACTCCCGGATGATTTTCAGGGACAAGTTTTTATGGGCAAAATTTGGGGTGAGGGCTGCAGGGTGTATGACTTTCTTCTGATTGGTTGGTGGTGAGGTAACAGGGTGGTGTTCCAGGAATCTTGTGCTCAGCCTGAAGTTACCATCCTTCACGAGGGTGGGGGCCTTCGTTCCTACAGAAGAACTCAAAAATATTGTTATGTATGTCCTTTGAGGAGGAACCAGATCCCTGACCCATAGCTGTGCTATTGTTTCTTGATTGCTCCTCCTTTGTTTCTGCATTTATTCACTTCTCTGATTAGCAATTGTTTGAATCTGCCCTAAGGTATTCAGGAAGGTCTAGGAGGCTGAAGCCTTTTTCCTACAATCAAGAAATGGAACAGGAAAGGATATGTACCCAGGAGGGGCCCACAGGGTCCTGCTCGGTTTCACTTGTACACCTGTGTTTTCTAAATATGTTCAAGAAGGAACCAGAATCAGAACTAGAACCATCAATAATCTAATGTTTTGCCCTTTGTGATTTTTGTTGTTACTTCATATAACAGTTTATCATTTCATAGGAAAAGATAATATTTATTTATATTGGATTTTGAGGAATTAAATTTTTTACACTGGTTGTATCAGCTTCCTCTCCAAAGTCATACACACCTCACCAGCATTCTGGATTTCATCATCTATTTATTGCATTCATCATTTTGAAATCGAGCAGGACCCTATGGGGCCCTCCTGGGTACAAAAGCCCTTCTGTGTCCCCAATTTCTTGTTTGTAGGAAAAAGGTTTCAACCTGCTAGACCTTCCTTGAGTTCCAAAGAGTGGATTCAAACAGTTACTAGTTAGAGGAGTGAGGGAATGCAGAAACAAAGGAAAGGAAGTCAAGAAACAGTAGTGTAGCAATGGGACAGGGTCCTGGTTCTCCCTCAAGGGATACACATAACAAAATATTTTTGAGTTCTACAAGAACTAAGGCCCCCACCCTGGTGGAGGATGGTAACTTCAGGCTGAACACAAGATTCCTGGAACACCACCCTGTTGCCTCGCCACCAACCAATCAGAAGAAAATCACACACCGTACTGTCTTCACTCCAAATTTTGCCCATGAAAACTCTTCCCTGAAAACCATCAGGGAGTTCGGGTCTTTTGAGCATGAGCCACCCATTCTCCTTGCTTGGCCCTTGCAATAAATCTTTCTCTGCTCCAAACTCTGGCATTTTGGTTTGTTTGGGCTCACTGTGCATCTGACCAGGAACTTGGTTTTGACAACAAGGTACATTTGTCTATACTGGTAATGGTTTTTTTTTTTAAGCTTTAGAAACCTTTGTTGAAAGAGAATCATTTGTAAAAGCCAAATTTGTTAAATGAATGTGGTGGGAAAGGAATGTTGTGAATTTCCATTTGTCTTTTTTTGCAACATAATATCTCTACCATAAGCAACACCTAGATTTCCTTTTGGGGACTTAACTTGCCTTGTTTCCAGTAATGTACACAGATAGAGAAAGAGAAACCTAGAATATGCTTCCTTCTAAAAAGGAGGTATGCTGCAGTTCAGATTATTGCTGCTTCATATCTTAAAAGAAACCCCAAGGATAAAGCAGTATACTTTTTACCTGTGTCAGTGATATTTTACTCTTTGGGGAATTCTGACATTTTGAGGAAGTAATTCAGGTTCCGTCATTTGATGTAAAAGTTCTCTCTCTCTCTCTCTCTCCCCCTCTATCTTTAGAGATCTTATATCATTGGAAGTAACAAGTGCTTCCAAACACTCTAGTGGCTTCCAGTTATTCAACAAATGTAGTCAATCATCCTTACAATCACTGTCCTGGTTGTTGAGCCATGGAATTAAGACTTTTTACTCTTGAGGCGCTCACAACTGAGGAAATATATAGAAAGCTGAACAGAGAGTTTAAAATTCCAGTACTGTCAGTAGTGGTATAGATATTAAGAGAACATACAGGAAGTTCACACACTTGATGTTGAGGTAGACAAAGAAAGCTTGCTCAAAGTCAGTCTGTTGAAAAATATGTTTACTATAGCTTGGAGTATTTAGGAAAGTGTCAAATATTGCTGTATATGCTGAAGAGTATTGTGTGTTTGATAATGAAAGAGTTTTAAGTGTGTTATATTTGAAATTTTATTTGTAAAGAAAAATTGTCTATCAGTCCTGATGGCTTGCTGGATGTGGAATGAGAAGGAAGACTCCTAGGCTTGGGGGTGGGTTTTAGTAAAATTATCTGTGGAGGAGTCTGTGAGGAACAGGTGTCAACAGCAGTAAAGATGATCGGTTTAGTCTTAAATGAGATGCGTATGAACAGTAAGGTGGAGGTGTTCACCAAAACTTTGGAAATACGTATCTGCAACTCATGAGAGATGTCGAAGTTGAAGATGTAGATTCTGATGTAGTGAATATAGAGGTAGTATCTGTAAGATCATTTCCACATAGGTTCCCAGAAGGAGAGGAAAAGAATAACTGGGGGTCTTCAAATCCATAAAAGCTAAATGAAATTGCTGGAGAATATATCATAGTAGCTAACAATTTAAAAAATTGATTATGATAAATTATAATAAAATATATCATAATAGTCATTTTTAAAAATCAATAAACCTGGAAGAGGAAACAATCAAAAAGAGTTCTGAACATCATGTAATGAATTTAAAAGTAGGAGTCACTCATGACCTTCAAGGAGGCAATATCAGTGAAGTGGTGAGTGACAAGTTAGATTGCTCTATTTTGAGGTTGGCATGAAACAAGAGTAGAGACAATAAGTACAATACATACTTTGTTGAAGTAAGTTCATCCTGAAAAGTGGGAGAAATAGAGCAGTAGAAAGAAGGACATCTTAGACTAAAGAGAAGCTTCAAGGCAGCAGTGGTTATAATTGGCAGTGTCTTTGGTGAATAGGATACAGACTCTCCTGAGTTTTGCTGATCTCCCTAGAGCTCTGTATGAATTTGCTAGGTCTGCCATAACAAGAGTACCACAAACTAAGTGGCTTAAACAGCAGAAATTTATCTCACAGTTCTGGAAGCTACAAGCCTGAGATCAAGGTGTTGGCAGGGTCGGTTCCTTTTGAGGGCTGTGAGAAAGAATCTAGCTTCTGGTGGTTTGCTGGCAATCTTTGCTTTCCTTGGTGTATAGAAGAATCACCTAGATTTCTGCCTTCTTCTCCATATGGCATTCTGTCTCTATGTGCTTCTGTGTCCCAGTTTACCCTTTTTATAAGGACACTTGTCATATTAAAGTAGGGGCCTAACCTCTTTCAGTATGACCTCATCTTACCTGTTTACATCTGCAATGACCCTGTTTTCAAATATAGCGACATTCTGAGGTATTGGGGGATTAGGACTTTAAATTTTAGGGGGGACACAATTCAACCCATATGTGGAATGGTTACACCATGGTTAATCCTTAGGATTGATAGTGAAAGTTTAAGATTAATAAATATTGATCCTATTTATGAATTTATCCTGATCCTATCTTTCCTTAAGTAATCTTAACTTCTTGCCCTACTCCTTTCTATAGAAGTAAAGTGAGTTGTGTTTTAATCAGGTGAGTGTTCTTGACATTGGGCATTTGCTTCTCTTTCTTCTTTCTCTTCTGTCTGGACATAGAGACTGTAGGGAGCCATTAGATCCATTTGACTCCTGCTCTAAGTGGCCTCACCTAACCTAGCTCTCTCAGTAAACTAGCTGTTGATTGCAGTTTTATGTCTCAACTTGATCTGAATTTCTAAAGCATATGGAATAGAGCAAGGTGTGGATCCAATGGAGTTTTCTTAATGCTCCAACCCTTGTCTCTCTTCTCTTTCCTTCTCTTCAGCATGCTACTTGCTGCTCTTGGTTTATTTAAATTGTATAGTAAGGTGCTCATTGTGGATATCTTCTTACTAAAAAAAAAAAGTTTACTATTCATGATAGACTTTTCACATCTCTACATTATAGTATAAATCTTTGTCTATTTGAAGTGCGTTTTTTTGGTGCAAGTTGACCATTTCATTCATTTATTCATTCCTCTGTTCATTTCTGCAGCTATTCATTGGGCCCTTTTATTATTTGTAATTCTCTTGGCTGTGTACTCCTGAGAAAGTCTGTAACTTCTGTGTCTAGGAGGAAAGCCACCCATTTACCTTTCTTTACCTTGGAACCTGAGGCACATGCGCATAATCTAAGGGTGGCTGATTAGATGTATCTCCTGGGACTTGGAATCTGAAGAAATGGATTCAAATGAACAGAGTGAAGAATTGCTTCCAGAAATGACTGGAGAGGCAGCGATGTCCGTCTCCATGGGTGGCAGGGCCAGCAGTAACAGGGGAAGCATCCTGAGGTTGGTGCCAACAGTGTCAGTGACACCAACTTCAGGTGCCAGTGTGCACGGTGATGGCAGCAGGCAGCCATGCCAACCCAGGACTGATTTTTTTGGGCATGATTTTGGCTCTGGTCTGGCTGCACAGCTTCCCTTTCTTGTGCCCTAACCTCCCAACTCTCCCAGAAATTCTATAAACAACTTAAAATTCAATCAGTATTTTTCATTCTGGCTTAAATTAGGCAGGGCTTGTCTTTGTTGTTTGTAATTTAGCACTATGATTAATATGTGATACTACTGATGATATGTGCGAAATGTGTTAGCTGCTGAAGAAATCAGAGTCATGATCATAGCGAGTTAATATCCAAAGACTTCCCTCAAGGAGAGTTCATTAGTCAGAGTTCCCTTATTCTTACTCAATATAAAGAAAATCTGTAATTTGTTGAGTACACATTTATAAGGTTTGGAGAGAAAAAATATGTCTGCTTAACTAGATCAAGAGATTTTAACAGGATTTTGCAGATGAGGATTTTCTGAAGGGCCAGAGAGGAGTTTCTACACATCACTGAAAAAATTTCAGCATCATAGATTCTTAGAGTAGAAGTGGTCCCTAAGAGGCCATCTAATCCAAATTTCTTCCTGATTCATGGAACTTAAGAAAATATTTTCATGCTCAAATTGTTGCAGGCTGGTAATTACCAGGGTTAAGGCCTATTACTCTTTGTTTGTTTTGTTTTGTTTTATCAGCACAGACTTGCCTCCATATATCACAATTATAGAAATATTCCAGGCTAGCCCAGCTGGCAGCAGGGCAGTGCTTCACTGGACGGACATCTGAGTGTGTAACAGAGCGACTTCAGTAGCTTAACTGCACTTTCATGCTTCATTGTTGTTTTCACATATCTGTGGTTTTGATCACTGTAAGTGTAATGTACATTTATTGAAATCAGGATAAAAGGAAGTTCAACTAACCACTCCTCTTCATCTCACAGTTGACATAATAAACTGGATCAAGATTTTCTTGAATAGTCACAGCATTTATATTAGTTAAAGGTTAGAGATGAAGACAGTTTCAGTTGTATCGACAAGTGAGAATGTATCTCTTCTCTTAATCTTCAAAATTTCTACATTACCTTTGGGCTGTTATAGCGAAAATATGTCTGGTTTTGATCCGTGAACTGGTTTTCTAGCAGTTACGGGTGTCAGGGAGGAAGAAATTTTCCTCTGCCTTTCTAAGTTCTTCTGGTTGGTCTAAAGATTAAATTGACATGAGACAGATTAACAGGAGAAAATCAAAGAAAAGTTTAATAACATATGTACATGGGAGAGACCCAGGAGAACTGAGTAACTCACCAAAATGGCCAAAACCCTTATCTTAAATACCATCTTCAGCAAAAGACAAAAGAGGATGTTGGAGATAGTGGTTTGGGACTTGAAAGGGGAGGAAGACAATTCACATGGAGATGGAAAAGCAAACGCTTGGTAAACAAATATTTGCTGGACCATGCAGAGACAAGGGGACACAGAGTGGACTCTGATCTTTAGGCCCTGCCCCCCACCATTCCTACCCCATTCTTTGCAGATATCTCTGGTGATAGCTCTATTCCAGGAACAGGGCCTCCGTTTAAATTCTTTTAGGCAGTTAAGGGGGAGTCTTCCTGTCTTTTGTTTCTTAAAACTTATCAGCCTAAATTAATCCTCCTGCCAAAGAGACACATTTTGGGGCGGGAAATTTTGTTCCCTTACATGGGGAAATTCTTGCTATTTCAAACATTACACACATGCTTTTGGAGGAAATAGTGAATTCATCAGTGGTAATATTATTTTGTCTCATTTGCAAGAAGAAACTTGTTGAACAAGAAAGTTATCCTCAGGTGATAACTGCACACCTGGGTAACTCTTGTCTCCCTTGGAATGCTCAGTGCTTTAGCACTTCTAGGCCATTAGTTTCAGAACAGGCTTTCACATTCTAATGGACACTGTAGGAATAACCTCAGTGGCTATCTTTTTAAACTAATAAAACTACAATTGCCTGAGTGGGAGCTTATTACTGTGCGAGTTTCTCTGGTAGGCACTTTTTATACATATTACTTCCTTTAAAGATTGTTAGCTAGTTCAGGTACTTATTTTTCAAATTAGGTTTAGTCAAACTCAAATTCTATCCCTTCATCATTTCTACTAGTTTTCCTGTTTTCTGTTCTGTCCATTACCTTTAACATTGGAAATTTAAACATAAATTATGAGCAAGAATGGAAGCTACTCTTTTGAAGCGTCACAAAATAAAATCAACTTTGTCACTCACATATCTGTCATCTGAAGGTGTGCTTTTTAGTTTCTAGAACAGTATTACTCCACATAGAGAGAGTACAGGGCAGCACAGTATTAACATCTCTGGATATAAATACATTATATCCACATTTCAGTCCCAGTTTGCTTGAGATTATCAGCTGAAGAAGTCACTTAACTCTCAATTTGAAGAGGTTTCCCTGAAAAATAATATGATTTGAATAAATGATTTCCAATGTCCCTTCTGCCACTAACATCCATAATGCCACCATCCCCAAAGATGTACATCCAGCCCCAACCCATCTTCCATAGTCCAGTTGCATTTATCCAAGTGCGCATTTGGTGTCTTCACTTGAGAAACTCATAAGCATTTCAAGTTGCAACAAGATCTAAACCAAACAGAGCTTCTTTCTTTCAAGATCCAGCCTACGATTTTGAAATTGATCTTTGATAGAACCACTTGCCTTATAAAACAAGCAAGAACTGGAAATATCCTGAGACTTCTCTCATACTTGGAGCATCAAGTCCATTACCAAACCCTCTCTAATCAGTTCCAAACTCTCCCTCAAATCTACTCCATTCACTTCTTTCCATTCTCATTTTCTATGCCTCAATTCAGGGAGTATTTTCCTCTTTCCCCACCAAGTTCACTACTAGAGTTTCCTAGTCCATCTAGTTTTCCCTATGCCATGTCTTCCTGCCCATTTCCATAGTGTCACTAAGAGCAAGTCTCTCCTCTAGCATTTATACAATCTTTATCAATCTCTCCATGAAGAGCCTGCATTTTTTCTGTGGTACATAATATTGATTCCTGTGATTGCATACATTTTTCAGCAACCTCCCTACACTAGTTAACATGTTCTTTGCTTTTGTTTGTTTGTTTGTTCTATGCCTAGGAGTTCCTCCCCATCCCTCACTACTTCACCTGCGTGATTCCTACACATTCTTCAAGATTCAGCACAGAAATAGCCTCTTCTAGGGAGAGTTAGGCTATATTAAGCATTCTTCTGAATTCTCATAGAATCCTATACGTGTCTCCACTGTTGTCCTTGTCACACTGCATTTGTTTATTTACTAAACTGTCTTCATTCTTGATTTTCAAAGTTGTTGAGATCAGGGATTGCATCTTCATCCCTGTCATCCTAGTGCTTATTAACACATGGTAGTTTCTCAATAAAAATACACTGTTTTAAAATGACAACTCAGTGAATATGCTCAAGAGCTTAAAGGAGGTGGAAATGAGAAACAGCATACTATTGAGTTATTTAGCATCCAGAAATCTGAATACAAAACCTGACCCACTCTACCACACTGATGGGCTTCAGCCCTTCCTCTCACTGATTACTATGATCAACTCTGCAAAACACAAAAACAGTTACTTGAGGGCTTGAGAACAAGAACAAAAGCAGGTGGATTGTGGAGGAAAGTTTAAAAAATTTTTTTTTAGTTTTTCTCAAGGTCATGTTTCAGAAATAGGTCCCCGTCAGGAAGCCACGCCCTGCCAGAGGTAAAATGCTGACAAAAATCATGCCATCCTTTGGGCCAGAGGAACCAGGAAAGGGAACCCCTATAGGTTGAAAAATGATGGTAGAGGGAGAGAAGCAGATAAGGAGATTCCCTAATTCTGTGTATGAAACACCCTCACAAATTCCAGACTAACCTCTGATCTACACGTGCATGGGTCAGATCAAACCAGTGTAGCAAAGGCTTGGAGAACTGAACTGAGATTGCTTCCAACCCACATAAAAGGCAACATAGAACTTCCAGTGTAAGACTAACAGGGTTGATTGCCTTCTGAAACAAAAACCGTGGTATTTTGCAGAAGTTTACAGCTGAACCCAGAGTATATATAATATTATGTTTGTACAAGGTCAAATCAGAATTACTCAACTTTGAAAGAACCAGGGAAATGTAATTTATTTTCCAAAAGAAAGACAATAAAAAAGATGTCAGCTGCAAGATATCCCAGATGTTGAAATTATCAGATAAAGATTTTAAAGCAGATCTTAAAATTATGCACCATGAGGTAAACGAAGTCAACTGAAGTAAATGAAAAGATAGAAAATATAAGACTATAAAAGGCTATTTGTTTTCTCTTAAGTTCCATAAGTTTCCAGATTTATTAGTGTGTATTTGTTCACTGTGTTCTTTTATTAAGCTATTAATCTTCTGTTGAGTTTGCAGTTATTTCCCTTTTACATTCAAAAGTTTATTTGCATGCTCTCATTTATTTTATCACTCTGCAGAGATTTGGCTGAATTACTTTTTCTTCCTAAAACACTATTGTTTTTGTTTTAATTTTTGTTAGTCTTTTCTATTGACTTTTCTTCTGGTTATTATTGTTTATATTACTGACCTCTGCTTTTATAGTTATTATTTTCTTCCCTCTGTCTCCCTTGGGTTTGCTCTCTTCATCTTTCATCACCTTTTAAAATCGAGTATTTTGATAATTTTTATAATTTGTCTTGTTTTTGCCTAAATATAGGTAAACTTATTTCCTTTTTAGTCCTACTTTATTGTCCATACCCTATACTTTTGAAATGTAGTGTTCTCATTTTCATTTGGTTCTAAGTATTTTTGACTAATTTTATAATTTTATTTATAAGACAAATAATACGTTTAATAGCAGGATATACATAAACATATAAGTATATATTTCTATTTTACCTTGACATAATTTATATATAATTTAAATATACACTCATATTTAATGATTTCAGTTGTTATCTCATCAGCAAACAAAATTTCTAAGTTGTTGATTTTGTCTAATTTGTTACAATTTCATTTTGGATATTACATGCCCAATTTTGTTTGTTTTCCAAATATGCTCAATATGAGTATGTGTTTCTTTGAGATGTAAAGTATATGTGTATACGTGCGTGTACACACATATATTTCAAGGTAATTGTGGTAGCCTTCAAATTTTCTGTACCTTCAGTTATTTTTTTCTGCCAGTTTGATACATTTCTCAAATGAATATGAGTAGTCAGGGTACGATTTACTGACATATCGATTTTCTTATAGTTCCACTGTTTTATATTTCTTTAATATGTTTATTATATCTATTTATTTACTGTTTCTTTTACCTATTTGATGCCATCTCTCTTTTTCTTTTTTTTTCCCTTACTTTTTGGCCGCACTGCACGACATGTGGGATATTAGTTCCTGGACCAGGGATAGAACCCGCGGCCCCTGCAGTGGAAGCTCAGAGTCTTAACCGCTGTACTACCAGGGAAGTCCCCATCTCTCTTTTTCTTTGTTTTACACATACTGTTTAATTCCCTTCTCTCTGAAGCTTTCGTTTCTTGTATTTTTTTTTTTTTTAATAGAGAGAAAGTCTTATTTATTTATTTATTTATTTATGGCTGTGTTGGGTCTCCGTTTCTGTGCGAGGGCTTTCTCTAGTTGCGGCAAGTGGGGACCACTCTTCTTCGCGGTGCGCGGGCCTCTCACCATCGCGGCCTCTCTTGTTGCGGAGCACAGGCTCCAGATGCTCAGGCTCAGCAATTGTGGCTCACAGGCCTAGTTGCTCCGCAGCATGTGGGATCTTCCCAGACCAGGGCTCGAACCCGTGTCCCCTGCACTGGCAGGCAGACTCTCAACCACTGCACCACCAGGGAAGCCCTCTTGTATTTTTATTTCTTATTTTTGATGCTCACATGTTCTCTTAATTTATCTCTTCCAAGATAAAGCATTGCTGGATGGCTTTTTATAATGTGAGCGTCTGTCTTTTTGATTTATGAGTTTAGCTCAACTATATTGAAACTATTATTATATTAGGACTTAATTTTGCAAATTACATTTTCTATTTATCACATTTTTTCTTTTCTCTTGGCTTCCAGTAGCTGGATTAACATTTTATGCTTTTTTAAAAGTTACACATTTTACACTTATATGCAGACATATTTTGTCTTTTTCTCTTTGATAAGCTCATAAATACCCTTTTCTTTTCCCTGAATATAATGCTCTTTTCTCCTTATACCTCATTCTCTTCTTTTTTCACCCAGTTGTGTTGATATTATTTGCAATTTAGTTCTGATTGTAATAGATGCTTATTTCGTTTGTTGGGCTTTGTTTTATTTTTCTATATGACAGTAAACCTCATTAAACTAAATATTAAAGTATTAAAGTAAATATTAAATTTACTTCAACATTTAATAAATATTACTTTACTTTAAAATTTAATACATATTACTTTAATATTTAGTATTGTAATGTATCTCATAGAATCCCCCTTGATCTATTTTCTTGCTTGAGTTGTTTTTCTGAGAATAAATTTGAAGATGGTCTTTCTGTGGAATGGAAGTTATAGGATTGCACGTTCCAAGGTGGTCATCAATATCCACGTATGATTATTAAGCAAAAAGTTCTACAGACAATGCAGCCCTGGAGAACATGCCGTTTTGCTCTTCCATGTAAATGACAATTTGGGCTGAGTATAAAACTGTACCAAGTTTGAACTTTGCCATTAACACTTTAAAAAGATTCTTCTTTCATCCACTATTAGAATGTTCAGTGTCAATTTAATTCTGTTGGGTTTTTTGGTTTGTTTTTTGTTTATAGCATGCAGTCTTTTTAGGAAGCTTTTTTATATATAATTATTTAATTTTTTAAAATTTTAAAGTGGTTTTGAGATTATGTTGTAGTTGGGCTATTTTCTTGGTCATTATTTTTTCAATGCTTTTTCCCCCCTCTCTACTTTTTTGTGTCTGGAACTTCAGGTATAAAGATATTGATAAACCTACTACTAAGTTCTCCATGTCTTAATTTTTCTTTTGCATTGCCAATTACTTTTATCCATTTTATTTTCTTTTGAGGAGTTTCTTAAGATGATTTTCTGCTATATATATTCTGCTCTTTTTCCAAGCTACTAATTTTTAAAATTCAAATATCATCTATTCCACAGATGTCTCTATCTGTTTCTGCTTATTGTTCCCATTCTTTGCCTTTAATGCTTTTAGGGTATTTTAGACCTATTTATTATATTTTTTGTGTCTCAGTTACACTAATTCTGTTTCATGTGGTATAAACTATTCAGTTTGTAGTTTTATGTGCATTTCTGTTCATTGAATTTCTTGTTATTCCCGGCCATGAGCTCCATTTCAGCTATCTTAGATAGCTATGGAGGAGAGAGAGGCTAAAGTCTGGGTTTAGCTTCTGTTCCTGGCATTCAAGGGAAGAGTTTGGAGAATATGCTTCAGGGCAAAGAGACCTCTACCACCTATTGAACATGACCTTGCAGGTGACCTTGCCCTTCAAAACATTCTCCGGGCTTCATGCTTGGGTGTTGTTCTTTTCCAGAAGTCTCTAATTCTAGCCCAGTCTGTGAGGGAGTGGGGTAGGAAAAGTGTCTTTTCTTCTTTCTAGGTATATTTTGTCAGTTCTCAGTCTAGACAGCTTGGTCTTTGATCGCAGCCAGATGTGAGCTGACTGTTGCTCTTCTGACTCCAGTAGCCATATGGTGGACAGTGGCACACCCAGGGCTGTGTGGAGGCGAGAAAAGAGCATGCAGGTTTTCTCCCAGCTTCAGCTCTGCACCGGGAACCAGACTCCTCTACTCAGAACCATCTACCGACCCTCTTCTTTTCTACCCCAACATTCACCTCAGACTAACTCCTCTGTTTTCTTAGAGGTTTCTCAGTTTTATATTAGTTTCACAGATCCACCAGACTGTCTGATTTTCATAACCAAAAGAGGGCAGACACCCATGCATTCAGTCTTTTCAGGAATCATTACCAAGTCACAAAAACAGATCTTACACAGAATATGTGTATACATTTTGGAAATAACATTTTCATGAAGGCTCAATGTTGCCTAAGAAAGAGTTTTAGCTATAAATTTATTAAGCATTATAACTGAGAAGAATGAGACTGTTCAGTAGCTACAATAGAATTTATGAGCATCTAAGTAAAACACTTAAGGTCTGCATTTGTATCATTATTTAATGAATTTCTCCTTGTTTTATGTTTGGCTCCAAGGCAAATAGTCTACTCTAGGTAAAATCATGACTTTAGGTACAAAGCAAACTAAAAAAGATTGCTCAGTAAACTTTTCAACTCAGTGGCTCAATGACAGTGGTGACAGCTTTTGCAATTAGTTTAGGCTCTTTGTTTCTTGAGGCAACTGTAAAACCTACAGCCATGTATTCACTTTTCAGTGAAATTGGTACACATCATAAAAATTGTAGTTGAGTTAATTGGTGCATTGGCTGACAGATTCAGCAAAGAGGCCAGGCCCTGAGACATGCAGTTATTGCTTAAACTGCTCTGTAACAGTTTAACTACGTTGTCTAGGATCATTGAGAAGACTGTGCTTCCCCAAGGCTTATCTGAGGCACAAATTGAGGACTTTGGTATCCAGGGATGTCAGTCTGACACTTTTCATAAGCAACAAACACTCCAAATTACAAAAAATAAAAAGATATGCTCTACATGAAGATATTTTATAAATACCAAGTAATGACGTTATGTTACTCAGAAATGAGTAACGAAGAAACTTTCCGGTATCCGGATGGATAAAAAGTCAAGGATGATATAAAATCTATCTATTTTTTAAGTTTAAATTTTTTGTTCTAATGTTTATTATAGCCTAATATTTTAAAGTTCAAGAAATTTCACTCTTTTTCCTCATTTGACCCCAAAGACCTTCTCATCCATTCAGTGGAAATAAACTTTGAACTCATTTTCAAAAGTTGTCTATTTTGAGTGCTCTTGTAAAAAAAGGATTCCTGGTGTGTCTGTTTAGAAAACACTTTTTCAAAGGACAACAAATGCCTTAGGATAATTATTCTTAAATGTGGATGCTTCCCCTTCAGAGAGCATGAATAGAGGCAGTGAACAGTGACTCACTCATTTTCAGTCATCTACAGCAAGTGAAAGAGAATATTTCTCTAAGTGTACTCAGGATATTAAACATTAAAAAAAATTAGAAGTGCCTTAGAACTAAGTAGATTTTTTTAAGTTAACCTGAACCCTCAAGTTTTTCAAACAACAAATAGCTCCAAGAAACAGTGTATTTTTCAATTTCAGGGCATTGGCCACTAGACATAAAGGCATTTAAAATGCTGTTCTGTTAACTAACTGTATGTAGAAGAAGAACAGTGGTAAGTCGTTGAGCATAGCCTTAAATGAATTCTAAGTCTACATCCAAGCTCTTGTGGAATAACATTACTCTCTTCCTGATTTATTAGATTGATTCAAACGTACATGTTTTTAGCTTTGTAAGGACCCTAGAATTTCTAGCTTTCCTGGGAGATTTTGATCTGTCATATTTAGAAACTGGAGGTGGAGGTACAGTGAAACTAATGAAGCTTAAGCTTTAACACCCTTCGCCCTTTAGTGCCTTTAGAAGAGACCCAGCAATGTGTTCATATGGTCTTATGTATGTTAAATTTTTGCAAAGGTAAGATATTTTTACTGTATTGAGTCAGGACCACGGTGTATTTCGACTTCAGCTTCTCCTCTGCCACGATTTCCCTCCTGTTGGGTGACCCTGGAATGTCTTAAGCATTTGTGGAATGTGGCTAAGGAGAAGTTGATTTGGGCATAAATCTAAGTTCACTGTTATCTCTTTTCTGATTGAAATAAGTATCTGCAATTATTCTTTATTTTTATAATGTATTTTTTTTTATTAAAGAGAATCCCCAAACTCTCAGTGCTTTGGGTCCCCAAATCCTGAATCCACTCCAGTAAAAACTCTCATAGTAACGCTGAGGACAATGTAAATCCTTTAGGCTCCTTGCAGTTTTCACTGTGACCTGGTTTCATTTCTAGTCTCTATAAACTATTTAACTTCTGCCACTAGTGAGTTGTATTTCACCTGGGCTACACAGGTCTCCCTACATTGTGCTGGACACACAAGGTACATTTTCTAAAGAAGAAAATCTCATCCTGTCACTTTCAAATCTCTATTTTCCATACCCCAAGCATAATGTCCAAAGTCCTCACTATAACTTACAAGATAATGGATATTTTCTCTCTCCCCTGCTCAATCCCATTCCCTCCTCCACCCAACCGTTGTTCTCTCTGTGCTCTAGTCACAGAGGTGATCCTCTTTTAATGACCACTTCTATAGAAACGAGCCCTCAGGTCGGGCCACATTGTCCAAACTATAACCCCTTTCCGACTCACTTAGAGTAGGGTTGGATTTGGGATAGGCGTCTGATCCCATGGGAATTTTCACTTGCAGTAACCTGGATTTGGGGAAAAGGGCCTCTTATCAAATTCCGCTGAGTCTCTGAAATATGAGTAATGGTATAGATGTGGGGCTGGGAAAGCAATGTTTCCACTGCATGTGGGAAAAAAAAGAAAAAAGAGCAAAAGAGCAACCACAGGAAAGACTGAAACAGAGATGCTGAATGAAACAGAGATAAAACACCATGTGGTCCAAAGAAATAGAGAATCAGCTCATGATGGCTTGCCTAGGATAGATTCCAGTCGCTCATAGGACCTGGCTACCTTCCCCCTCTTGGATTCTGTTAGATACCTCTGGATACTTATCACATATGCCTCTTTCTTTGTTAGACCTAAGTGGGTTTATTTTACTCATAATATATAATTCTCACAAAATTGAACTACACTGAGTTCCCATTACACTCCCGTGTTCTCTTGCCTTCACACCTCTGCACAATCCTTTACTTATAACCTCTGTCTGGAGTTCTCTCCCTCCTCTTCAGGCACTGTCTCCACATCTTACCAAAATAACCCCTTAATCATATTTTTGAACTTACCTTTGAAAACATCTGTCCTGGTAAGTCTTCCCCAAATACTCTAGACTGAGTTAAAAATCTATCACACCCCCTTTTTTGTTGTTGTTTATTATTCCAAATAGTGATAAATTTGAGGATAAAAACTTGTGTTGTGCACAGTCATATTTGTTAACACCCACATAGTGCTTGATATGGTGGATAGACCCTGATTAATATTGGTTAAGGAAGGAAAGAAGAAATAGGGGGTGAAGGAAGGGAGGAGAATAGGAAAGAAGTAAAGAAGACCAAAAAAAAAAACCAAAAACAGTAAGATGAAAGTAAATGAAGTGGTTCATTAACTTTCAAAAATCACATCAATAAATGACCAAGTTGAGGTTTCAACTCAGCTTAATCTGATCTTCCAAACAGATTCTTTCTTATACACTAACCTGCTTCACTTTCTACCATAAGACATAGCATGTAGAAGGTAATACATAAATGTTAGTTGACCTTAACTTGTTTGCCGGTTATTGATAAATATGGTAGCTCAGTATAAAAATCATCTTTTATTCATCAACTCATTCATTTATTGTAAATGTACTTTGTGCTAGGCACTGAGGAAGTGTAGGAGGTTACAGAAATATATGGTCTATTGTAGTGAAGATAACAGCAATTACACAATAAGGATAGTATGTACATCTTTTTTTTTTCATATGCTTATTTGCATCTGTGTATCTTCTTTGGTGAGGTGTCTGTTTAGAGATATATATATATATATATATATATATATATATTTAATAAATTTATTTATTTATTTATTTGGCTGTGTTGGGTCTTTGTTGCTGTGCGCGGCCTTTCTCTAGTTGCAGTGAGCGGGGGCTACTCTTTGTTGCGGAGCACAGGCTCTAGGCACGTGGGCTCAGTAGTTGTGGCTCGTGGGCTCTAGAGCGCAGGCTCAGTAGTTGTGGCACACAGGCTTAGTTGCTCCACGGCATGTGGGATATTCCTGGGCCAGGGCATGAACCTGTGTCTCCTGCATTGGCAGGCGTATTCTTAACCACTGCACCACCAGGGAAGTCCCAGTATGTACATCTTTAACTCATTTTGTAAACAGATTTTTGATTATTAAATGAAAAATGTGAGTTACTTCCTGAGGGGTATTCTTGGCTCTGTAATGCACAAATTAGGTTATGTATACTTTGTACATTACAAAATAAATAGATAAATAAATAAATAAATAAAACATTACCAAATAAGGCATTACCATGGTGTCACTTAACATAGATAATCGATGCAGAAGAATATGCTCCAGGGAGTGTGAAGTTGGCTACACATTCCCCATTTAGTAGCAAGAAGTATGCAAAATAATATATTTGTTTTCATGGATAATCCTTAATAAAGCAGGCAGGCAGTATGTGAGATCTACAAGTGTTAATCAGTAATAAGAAAATAAATAAATAGGGGCCGAAAACCTACTTTTTCCAACCCTCTGCTTGTTTTGTTATACAGCCTATCTCTAGTTCTCCAAATACTTTTAAGGGATTTATTAGGGTTCCCTGGAAACAGACTCTTGTGATGGAGATTTGAGTGTAAAAGGTTTACTGGGGAGAGCTTTAGGAGAAATTCCCTGTAGGGGCGTGAGGGACCAAGATTCAGCAGAGGGAGAAGCTGAACAGCAATTCATTTTAACAGGGCATCAATTGATCCCACAGGGAGCTTTGAACCTGGATGGTCATGTAAATTAATATTTGGTACCATAGGAAATTTGTAGGAAATTGATTGAGAGACTAATAAGGACCAGACCTTTGTATGTCCTGCATCACTATAAGCAAGTTGCCCCAATGAGTGGGCATAACTGGGGGTGGGGCAATAGCCTTCCACAGAGGGCGGTTCCCAGAGAAGACATTATTTTCTGCTAGAGGTATCTAAATAATTTGAAGTACAATTACCTGGATGATTCTATTAACTTTTTACTTCAGTTGGGTAATGTGACTGTCTCATTAAAGTACCAGCAAATGTCATTTTAAAATATGTAGATATCTGTATGAGTATTTTTGAAATACTGTAAAATGTTTTTTGCATGTTAAAGTTTCAGGGAGATAGCAACTTTAGCTCATTTCAGCACCCCCCTACACACACATACACACACACACACACACACACACACACACACACACACACACACTTTTTTTTTCTTTTTTGCTATCAAGGCTTGCCTATCACCTCTTAACCAAAGGACACCAATTTTAATGAACTAATCAGTACAATAATTTGTTATCCTGATTTCAAAATACAGTTGACCCTTGAACAATGTGGATTTGAACAGCCCAGGTCCACTTATACACAGATATTTTTCAGTAATAAATACTACGGTACTACATGGTCCTCTATTGGTTGAATATGCGGATGCAGAGGAACCCTGGATAGGGAAGGCCTGTAAACCCCCATAAATTATATGGGGATTAACACCACCCTCCCAAGTCTTTCAAGGGTCAACTGTACTGATGTTAATCCACTTAAATTAGATAAATTTGCCTAATAACTTGACTTTTAACTTGTCAGTCAGGATTGGTAGCAACGGTGTCTAAATCACTCCAAATGAGAGGGTATTTTTCCTGCAAAATGTCTTCTGACTGTGTTACTCTCAATTAGTTGTCTCTAGCTACAGAACTCAGGAGGCATCAGTGATAACCTAAGAAAGTAAATCTGTGTAAGAATAATTTACCAGATCACTTTCTTCTCAAATCGCTTTCAGTAGTTACGTTTGTCTGTAAAACCCCAAAATGTTCATAGAGGAGATGAAGGTCGTGAATAATAAACATCTTATATATACATAGTAATGAGTGAATGCTACTTTTGGTAATTCAAAGTTTCGTTAACTGCATCATTTTTGCTAATTGCATGGTTTATATCTTGCCCATAAAATTATAGAAGTTACTAATTTTCCATTACATACCAATATGTGAAGTATACTGCACAAATGGATTTTAGATTCCTGTTTGCCAGAGGAGCTTCATTAAGCATCAAACACAAAGGAAATTGCACAGGTAAACATGAATCCATTCTTCATTTTTGCTTCTTGGAGACATTTTATTTTTGGAGACAGTCTCCTTAATTAACATTTGTTTGTCCTAAAATTTTTGTCAGGTTTTATAATGTCATGCTTCTTAAGGTCAAGCTCGTGTTTGGAAATATGTACTTGGGGAAAAATATGGCACTTTTGTCATCCTTATATTTCCAGAACCTAGTGGGGTGCCTCGCTTTCAGTAGCTGTTTATTGAAGGTGAAAGAAATTAGCTAAGTGATAACAGACCAACTAATTGAGTGTCTGTGTACCAAGTTAATTATAGTGTTTATAGCTATGAACACTATAATGTTATACTCACCCTTGAAAAACCGTATGTGGATGTAACTTATTTTATTAACTGTGTGTATATAAAATAATACTTGTTTATATAATTTCTTATAAAGTGTGGATATTTAATTGCATAAATAGAATTAAATGTAGGGGCCATGCATATTATTAAAATGCTCTAGAAGAAATAAATTACCTTACAAACTTAAATTTCTAGCTATATTACTTGGCATATGTTTCTGGCATCTTTAAACATACTGATAACTAGCATGGCTGGTTGAATCTTGGAACAAAGCTCTAAAAATAGTTGACATTTTGCTGTTTCCATAGTAACAAGAAAATGGCTTCATACTCTAGCACTGCTCCCACAGAGCTTAATGTTCTCTCTAGATTGGCTATACACTATACTGCTTTGTTATTGTCGTAAAAGCCATCATTACTCTTTTCTTCATGTCTTTGATGTGTTCTATAACAATCTGATCACTAGTGTTAACAATCTGAATGTTTACCTGCTATGATAAAGCAAACATTCCAGTTTTTTTTCAAGAAACTGAGTTTTACCTCAAAGAGTGCTAAAACCAGACTGAGTTTTCACATGATGTGATTTGGACTGTCCTAGAAGGCTCCAGATAACATCTCTATTAGCCTCTGTGTCTACTGTTTCACCAGTGGGAGATGATTCGTTTAGCTGAAATAATTTTCCACCTCTTTTAATGAACCAACCACTGCTAACTGTGTAGGGACCCCTAGTAAATCCCATAATGTTGAGTATAACTCTTTGTAACATTCATACCAATTCCAGTATACCTTTTCCCCTGAAGAATTATAAACTTCAGCAAACTAAGGGGTTTGTCTGTCTTGTTTTGTAAGTAATCCTCAGTGTTGTGGGTACAGCGGGCACCTAATGTTTTGATGAGTGAGTGGTTAGATGAATAAAAATGTGTTTAATCTGGGAGAGGGAAAATTAATTTTCAACATGGCATTTATACTCTTTAAGCTTAACTAAGTTCTAAAATATCTCTATCCCCTGACAACCCAGTGGTAGTTGTATGCTGGTTGGTGATTTTGGTAGGTAGAATAACGGCTCCTCAAAGATGTCCAAGTTCCAATTCTAGGAACCTGTGAATATGTTAGGTTATATGGCAAAGGGTAATTAAGGTAGCAGATGGAATTCAGGTTGCTACTCAGCTGAATTTAAGTTAGGGAGGTAATCTTGGATTATCCTCTTGGGCCCTGCTATGGACTGAATGTTTGTGCCCCTCACCCCCAAATTCATATGTTGAATCCTAATGCTCATTGTGATGGTGTTGAAGGGGGGCCTTTGGGAGGTGATTAAGGTATGAGGGCAGAGCCCTCATAATTGAGATTGGTGCCCTTATCAAAGAGGCCAAGAGAACTCCCTTGCCTCTTCTGCCAAGTGAAGCTACGGTGAAAGATTGCAAACTGCCAGGGCTTTGATCTTGGACTTCCCAGCATCCAGAACTGTGAGAAATAAATTACGGTTGTTTATAAGCTACCCAGTCTGTGGCATTTTGTTATAGTAGCCCAAACAGACTAGGCAGGCTCAGTATAATCACAAAGGACCTTAAAAGTGAAAGAGGGAGACATAAGAGAGAACAGGGAGGTGGCAGCATGAGAAACATTTGGCTGGATGGCACTGGCTGTGATGATGGAAGAAAGAGGACATAAGCCAAGAGAAGCAGGTGTCCTTGGAGCAGGAAAAGGCAAGGAAACAGACTGTTTCCCATTGTTTCCAGAAGGAATGCTGCCCTGCTGACACCTTGTTTTTAGCTCAATAAGAGTTCATCTTTTGAGCTCTAGAATGGCAAGATGAGAAATTTGTGTTGTTCTAAGCCATTAAGTCTGTGATACAATGTTACAGTAGCAAATGGAAACTAATATAGTGGGGAACAAAAAGAATTTTCAGTAATAAGAAGCTGACCTAGAAATAGAGGGCTAGATAACTTTGTTTATTGAGATTCTTTGATTAATCAAGGTATAACCTGATAATTTGGGAAGAAGAAACATAACTGCCTCTAGAGAAGTCAATCTCTGACATGAAACAAAATGAAAGTAAAATTTCTATTCTGTATTTAAGAAATTCTTTTTATTTATTACAATTTTTCATTAGAAAAAATCCAAGTAGAATAATTTTTATTACTAGATTTGAATGAGAAACAGGTTAAACTAATAAGGAAGCAATAAATGAGAAACCAAGTCACCAGTTTCATGCATTGTAAGCATATGATCAAAGTATTATTGTCCTACTGATACAACCTATATTTGATGGATTGTTTTTGTGTGTGATAATGTACCACAATTCACCAACTGTCCTCCACTGATTTAAAAGATATAAGACTTTACTGCTGGTATTGAAATAATATTTTATAAATATATATGAACGATATATAAGGAATTTTTAATGTTTTTTAATTTAACTGTATTATAATTTTCATCTTGCTTTTATCAAGACTAGAATAATCACTCTATTTATAAGACTGTGTTCCACATTATTAAGAAAGAGACATTATCATATAATTGATTTTTATAGCCAACTTAATCTTTTACACTTTGAGATCTATGAATGGCTTCTTGCTCTGGAAAGTGTGATGTTGGTGCATTTATTCAGCATCATCTCTGTTGGGTATCATGTATACCCAATAAGGATCAAAATTTCAAAGAGATACAATGCTTTTTCTATGGTTGTACGTCATGAAATGAGCAGTTGTGTGATACCAAAATATCATTTTGCTCAAATCTGACCCAGTCCAAACCTTCTGCACTTAAGTTATATTCACTTAGAATTTTCCCACCCAGATTTATTCTTTTGCAACATTTATTAAATGTCTGATTTTAAGTAGAGAAATGGCATGTTCTTTTATACACTTAAAAACCATAATGTTGGCTGCTATGTGGAGAATGGTTTATAAGGAGGACCAGGAGCCCTAGAACAAAATAAAAGATGAGATTGTGTTAAGATCCTATTGTAATGGTCCAGGTGAGTGAGATGTTGGTTTGATTTAGGATAATTGTAGATTAGTTGGAAAGAATTGGGTATATTCAAGAGATGTAGATATTTTTTAGAGTTAAATTTGGCATGAAGTATAAATGGATATTATGAATAAAGCACATCAGGAACATGATCTAGTTTTTGGTATGAGCTACTGAATGGATGTCTACTGAAAAGAAACAGATGAGTATAAAAAACAGGTTTGTTTGTGGAAGGTAGCTTATGTGGGAGTTCAATAATTCTGTTTTGAACATGGTAAGTCTGAGATGACTCTGGGTATTGAAGAAGAAATTTGGATAGACAAGTCTGGAATTCCAGGGAGAGGTCCAGGGTGGAAACATTGATTTGGTAGATGTAGATTTATAGATAGATGGTAGCTAAAGCTGTGGGCCCATGTGAGATTCCCGGGAGTGTGGGGGGTTATAGAGAGGACCTAGGGGACGCCAGCATTTGGCATCTGAGCAGAAACAGAATGACCAGCAAACAAGCCTGAGAAGAGAGTCTGCGAAGTAGAGGAAAACCAGGAGGAAGTGATAGAACAGAAGCCAAAAGAGGTAAACATTGGATTTGACATTGACAAAGACATACCCCATTGAGTGCAAACAAAATAAATAAACCAAAATATTTTTCCATTAATTTGAATATTGATTAATATTGTTTTTACCTTAAGCTTTCCAATACTAAAGTAAATAAGCCACTTATATTTAAATATACAAATATGTTATTTTTATAATATATTTTGCCATTTGGGTATCTTGGTCAGCTTTCTAAAATGTGTAATTTTTATCTAACAAATATTTACTCATCTGGCCAATTTCATGCACTTATTTTACATATTTGAAACCTAAAATTGTCATTATCCAAACACCTATTTCAGTGGACTTAGTCTATTATAAATTATTGGACAAATGCTTCATTATCTCCTTATGAATAGAAATCAATTGCTTTTACATCTGTGTTTTATTTCAATTCAGTGAACAATTACTGAGTACATACTATTCTAGCTATTGTTCTTGTTCCTGGTAATTAAGAAGATAGTAAGAGCTTATACTTTGTGAGAAGAATAGCAATCAGTATTGAATTTGGCTGGAGTGACCAAAATAATAGCTGTTTAAAAAGATAGACATTTATTTCCCATTTATGGGAAAAAATATATCAAGGTAGTTAGTCCAAAGATGATAAATACACTAATTATCCAGAACACAATTCCTTCTGTTGGTCATGTCACCTTTCTCTACACATGGCTTCCACTTTATGGTACCATTTGGTTCCCATCTGCATATTCTCACTTTAGCAAGCGAAAAGTAGGTAGAGGACAGGATCAGTGCTGAGGGCACTTCTTGGAAGTCTTATATAACACTTCTTATATCCCTTAGATCAGAGCTTGATCACATGGCATGACCACCTATGATGTAAGCTGGAAACCATAATGGCCACCTGAATATATGGGTTCCTCTTAACAAACCCCACAAGGGCAGTTTTTCAGTGTAGACATTTGCATAAATAACTTTTACAAGAAAATAAATGGTTTTCCAAAAAAAAAATGTCCAGAGTGCCAAGAGAATGCAAAAAAATGGAAGCTCACCCAACATGGGTAGAACAAGAAAGATTTAATTTCACCTAATATGAGTCTTACAGTGGGTTATGCAGACAATTAGGAGTAGAGGGAGGGAAAGGTCTTTTAAAAATGAAAATAGAATGAGCAACAGCACCCAAGATCAGTTACTTTATAATATCAGTTACTTTAGTAGGGATATACAATTAGAAGAGTTTTTTAAATGGAAAAATAAGTAACTTGAGATATGTGTAAGACTAGAGAACTAGGCAGTGAAGCTCTCAGAAAGTGCTGTATGCTGCACTAAGGAACCTAGATTTCTTTGTTAAATTCAGGGCACTGTTAAAGGACTTTAAACAGGACTGACATCATGCAGATTGCATTTTAGCTAGATTACTTTGGCAGGATTGCAGAGCACAGATCTGAAGCAGAACCAAGTTGGAAGTAGAAACATAATTTTAAATGAAAACAACACTTTGGAAAGAGGATGAGAGTCTGACATAAGGAAAGATAATAGGGAGTGTTGTGTAATAAAGAATTGTCTGGCCTTTGCCCCTGGTTTCTGGGAGGGAGTCTCAAAATTCTTGGAATTTCAAGAATGATTGGAGTGCCTTTGTTTTGCCTGGTAGTGCCCTCAGACCAGTCCTGAGTTTATGTTAATGAGGCGGCTCAGGATGAGGGCTGACCACATTAGAAAGACCGAACCTTGTAATTAGAGGCTTTTGAGCCACTTGATATGTGACTGACTTCAGGGAGGGAGGGGGCAGGAGACAGAGTTAACTAACAGGCCAGTGATTCAATCAAGTGTACCTGTGTAATGAAATCCCAATAAAAACTCTAGACTGGGAGGTTTGGGTGAGCTTCCAGTTAACAGCACTCTGTGTGTATTGTGACACATCAGTGTAACTGGATGGTGATGTATTAGCATTTGGGACCCACCCAGACCTCGCCCTATGCATCTCTTCTTTGTCTGATCCTGATTTGTTTCCTTTTCTGATGTAATAAAAACTGTATTTTAAGTATAGCACATTCCTGAGTTCTGTAAGTTTTTCTAGTGAATTATTGAAACTCAGGGGTAGTGGAACCCCAAAGTTTGATGCCCGTTTGTCAGAAGGGCAGGGGCCCTAGAACCCCCAGGCTCCAGGCTTGTGTCTGAAGTGAGGGCAGTTTTTTTTTTTTAAAGTTTTTTGGAGTCTTCAGTAATTTTTTTTTTTTTAATTTACTTATTTTTATTATATATTTATTTATTTATTTTTGGCTGTGTTGGGTCTTCGTTTCTGTGCGAGGGCTTTCTCTAGTTGTGGCAAGCGGGGGCCACTCTTCATCGCGGTGCGCGGGCCTCTCACTATCGCGGCCTCTCTTGTTGCGGAGCACAGGCTCCAGTCGCGCAGGCTCAGTAGTTGTGGCTCACGGGCCTAGCTGCTCCGCGGCATGTGGGATCTTCCCAGACCAGGGCTTGAACCCGTGTCCCCTGCATTGGCAGGCAGATTCTCAACCACTGCGCCAGCAAGGAAGCCCGAGGGCAGTTTTATGGAGGACTGTGCTCGGAGTTTGTGAAGTTTGACCCAGCTCTGTGTATTTAGTGTCAGACTTGTGTTGCAGGGAGCAAAACAGAAGAAGGAAGGAGACTTTAGGTATTTCAGGTGATTGTTAAAGTTCCAAACAAAAGAAATTACAATTGTAACCTAGGTTAAACATTAGCTGGATTTTATGTAAATTGGAGTTAAATGCTCACTGCAGAATATTTAAACATGTTTACTACCATGCTGTGAGCCATTTCCTGTTTCAAGGAATACTCCATAGACAGCAGGACTTTAGCATAACTGGTCCCTGCCCATTAAACATGCTTCTTTCTATTATTGAGACAACCGATAATGCCCCAACGAATTTTCAAAATGTACGTGTTTATTGAGAGCGACCGATTGAATGACGCAGAGTGAGAAAAAAATCAATGTGGCCAAGGGAAAAATGCTGAAAAAATAAATTAAGCAAGCAGAGAAAAAACAGGAAATTAAGATGCCTGAGAATAAACAGTGAAAATGGTAGACGAGAAACGAGAGGATAATATGGAAGCCAAGGGAATTTGTTTAATGAACAGCAAACAGATGAAAAATTCAGAATGTTTTTTAAAAGAAAGATATAAAGGATTATAGGTGTCTTTTACATAGTAAGGCAGTTTTCACTAACAGGAGGAAAATTTTCTGACTTTATAGATTACCTTGCTGTCTGTTTTTCAGGACTAATAAATTTTTTTGTTTTGATTATTTATTTATGTATTTGTCCGTGCCGGGTCCTAGTTGTGACACATGGGATCTTTTAGTTGCGGCATGTGGGATCTAGTTCTCTGACCAGAGATTGAACCCAGGCCCCCTGCATTGGGAGCGTGGAGTCTTAACCACTAGACTACCAGGGAAGTCCCAGGACTAATAAGTTTTGACTAATGTCTACGTATTTGGATAAAACTGAGAAATTCCACCTGGAGATTTACAAATCTAGGTGTCTAAAAATCAAATGTTTGATGCAGCTAGCATAAAACATCTTGATTGTTCTTATATCTACCTTGGCTTTTTTTGTTAATATCTGAACTTCCAGATATATTATGATTTATGTGAGTAACTAGAATAAATGGATGATTGGACATACTGTTTTTTACTTTTCATTCAGATGTTTTGTCTACATTTATCCAAACTGCACATTTCCAAATAAAAGATGAGAATTCTGTTTCTCCATGTAAATGTGCAAAAATTGGGCAATATTAAGTTAAACTTTGCAATTTAATTTGTTAGCTCTGATTTAGAAATGTCTATGCATATTTCATTGCTCCTAATAAAAGGTGATACCTCAGCAACTATTTGTGACTTTTATAAACTTTAATTTACCTGCTAATTTTTTTTTTCAGTTTTAACTAGGTGAGGAACAAATGAAAGGCAACTTCAAGCTCTTTCAGTTTTAATCAAAATTGAGGAAGATATGGCTTAGACATTAGGTTGAAAAGATTTTGGAAAGTGATACATAATATTATATATTCTTTGACTACTGGGCAGTGTTCATTTAGAAAACTAGATTAACATGGCAGATTTTTTTGTAAGGGTTTGTATTTTTAAAGGATGATACTAAATAATATTATGACATATGTTCACATGGGACAGAAGAATAATCCTTGTAATAATTGTCAGATAGACTGATTTATTTTATCTGTAGGCTTCATAATGAATTTGATGATATTCATCTACTATATATCAGTCTTCTGCATGGTTGGTTCCAATGTAAATTTAATAATTCTT